>NC_092319.1:6972500-7254482 GCF_036785885.1 Coffea arabica | reverse complement strand
GGGACAAGTTGTTTTGGAATGCTGATAACAATTTCGTCACTTTTCTTGTTTGAAATCGTACCATCAGTTTCAAGTTCAATTGGTGAATTGGTATCAATAATTTCTTGGCGGAATTCAAGAAATGGGGGCTAAAAAAAAGGAAAAAGTTATGAAAGTTAAAAAAAAAAGAAAGGAAAAAAGGTTACAAAAAAAAAAAAGAAAAAATGGAGAGATGATTATCTTAAGTGGCGACACTCCAATCGACGGTGGTGTAAAGGAAATCTCTTCCAAATCAGAAGATGTTCTCTTCTTTGATCGGTTCCAATGACTGTCTAGATTGCTACTATCGCTTGCCAATGAATGGATTTCTCCTAGGGTAGATCCGGTACCCTAGGTTTGAGCTTCTTTCTTTTCAATAGCCTCGATAGAATCGTAATCATCCAACATTTCAATTTCAACACCTTCTCCTATGGAAGTCATGGTTAAAGATTTTGGAATGGTGGATGACGCCTTCTTTACTGGAGTCGCTAGATTCGTCTCTTTGAGAGCCCGTTGAGAATTCTTTGAAAACTTATTTATTGTGACAACACTTTTCAGGCGAGTGCCTGTCATTTTGCCTTCTTGCAAGGTAGATGCAGTAAAACCTGTTTCAATCTCTATAGCTCCGTTGTGATGTATCGGTTCATTGATAGAAGTAACCTTACCCTTCTTCGATGACTGTTGGGGGATCTTAACCGTGAATTTAAAGGAAGTTGAAGAGACGTTATTTGATCATGTTGACCACCAGGTATCATAGTCTTTGGTGATCAATGGATGTTTTCTATGTGTAGATATAGTCATCTGAGATTGCGTCTGCGTGCGAATTGAGGAATCTCATAATTGAATAGTCTCACCCAAAGTATAAGTGTGAGTGATCTCTTTCAAGTTATTTGGAATATCCTGACAGAAGCCGAATTGTCTGCTAAACCTACAAGGATTATATTTTTCAATAATGCAAACATTGTCCTTACGTAGCGTTAAGTGGCAAGAGCGTTGACTAACAAAGTAGCTCGTGAGCCTTGATGATAAGGATCCATCATTGATCAACACTTTTTCTTCATTCTCAGTCCAGCACAGTTTGGAAAGCATCAAAGGATTCACTTCTTTGAAAATTTCCTCGACTTCTGATTTACCATAAAATATTGTCATTTTCTCACCACTAAACCTCGTCATGCGCGCTGGTGGCTACTCACTTGATTATTCTCATAATATACGTCAAAGTATTGGCCAATTTAAGCATAGACGTAATGGATTGAAAAAATTACCCCACATTCTCCAAGGTTAGGGGCGTAGACGATCTCCCTCAACCCATGATATATACTCGCAAGCATGGGAATTGCAAGGCAAAATCTTTTTCCTGTGACTATTAAGCACGCAACTTTGAAGACACTTGGGCGGATACGATCGACCTTTTTGCTTGGTAAAAGAAACTTGCAAATCCAACACGCTATGAATGCCGCAATATAGGTTTCCTTTCTTAAAGACCCTGGGATATCCAATATATCAAAAGGGATGTTGAAATCCTTTGTATTAGCAAGGTCATAAGACTCTATGTTTCCAAAGGATTATAGGTCATTTTCAATTTAGATGTGATCTTTCTTCTATTCGTCTTGTTCAAAGGAGCCCTATACCTAGCCTCTCATTTGAACCAGAAGCGGATCCAGTCTTTCATCCATACTCCTTGGTCATTCATCCAGAGGTGGTAGTAAGTCGAAAAGAGATGCTTGCACCTCTCAGGGAGAAGTGGCTTCCCTTCTTTATCACGAGTAAAAAGTTCCTGCCTTAAAGAAACAACTTCATCAAAGAACGAGCCATCGATCGAAGGGCCATCAAGTCGATAAAGGTCCCAAAGTGTGATGGAAAACTCCCTAACGGGCGTATGGAGTATGTTTGTCGAGGGACACCAATATTTGAAGAAGGCTCGCAAGATATTTTCACAGCAGTCGTAGGAGAATCTCGACGTGTAGACGGCTTCAAATATGCCGGCACGTGTGAGCACCCCTTTATACCTTCCAAGGATGTTCTCGACCCATTCCCAATAATGGGAAGTGAAGCACGCCTCGCCAAAGAAGGAAGAGGGGATCTTCCACGTAGTTTTGTCAATACTGAACCCTACGAACAGAAGCGTGAATTTGGCTATTTCTGGATCTTCATTTTGAAGTGACGAGTTTAATACGACCACTTCTTCCCTCAATGTAGTGGAGAAAGTCGACGGTGCTACGACTTCTTTGGTCCACTTACTAGTCCAATTTTCAAGATGAAAGCATCATTTAAGAGGTATAAAAGATTCAGCGAACATGCCGATTGCTAGTTTATGAACATATAGTGACAAGTTCTTTGATTGAGATCCGTCTCGTTCGTCCGTCAATGAAATATGTGGTAATGGCGTAGCATAATCTTTAATTTGCATGGCTGCTAAGATTTTGTGAAGATTTTTCAAAGTCAATCGAAAGGAATTTTTTTTCCTTATAAGCTGTGATAGCCAAATTACCTCACTGGTCGTCCCTTATCAAGTTCCCCCGAGGTTAATCTTCCCCTTGGAGATTTGTTGTTGGAAGCTGGTTTCGGAAATAAACACGACAAAAAGGGCTATCAGTGAGTAATTTAACGAAAGTATGGGTATTTGAAGAACAATCATGGATGAAGAATCGCTATGAATAATGCATGCAAATATAAAAGTATCAATCATGGTGATATTGGCCAAAGGTGTTATCATATTAGACACACAACATCAAGGATGCATCAAAATAAACGCGCAAAGTCTATTGCCGAAAGTTTCTTTTAATGATTAAGTGCTGAAAAAAAAGTCTTGGGCACCTAAATGTCAAATATTCACGTTAAGACATGACTGGCAGCCATAATATAATCAGTTCTTGTGGTGGGAAGCTTCATGCGAAATCAATAAAGAAGAGGATACATGTGATGCTTAGTATCTTGCAAAAAAAAAAAAAAAAGAAGAGTATACAAAGCATAGTATATGTACCTCCAATTCAACTAGTTCGTGAGTATCTTGGCAAAGGTGATAACCAGTTTCAAATTGTTTCTATTAGTCAAAAGACAGCAAAGCGGGCGAATGGCAAGTAATAAGCAGTAGCATCAACTTGATGATGAAAATTAAAAACGGAACGAAGCTCGGTTTTTAAAAAGCTTTCATTGAAGAATTGATGGCTTCGGTCTTGACTATTTATAATAAGTGTTATTTGAATCCGAGAAGAGTTAAGTTCTTCAATTCAAGGAATCTGTAAGATGAGTTTGAAGTTGATTATAAGTCCAACGTGAATCTGGCTTCGGGACATTCCAGCTTGGTTAATCGAGATTGGACTATGCATATTTGTAGACTCCTAATGAATTTCAAATACTACTTGGAGTTCTCTATGGCAATTGATCTCTTGAATGTGCCATGCATAGATCTCCTGGATTAAGGTGCGGATGTGATTTGAAGATGGACATGAGGAGGAAAAAAAACAATTTTTTATGATATGGGATTGTGATTTATATTTTCCTATTTAGGCTCTTGATAAAGAGTTTGATCCTTCTACGATTGGATTTTACAAGCCGTAAAGAGACTAGTGGTTAAGGATTTCAAATTGGTTTGGAGTTCGAATTCATTGCCTACTTTTGTTCGGTTTGGAATGTTAAAACAGTCATATTGTTTGCCATTCGAAACCGAAATTGGTTTATCAAGTTCTTTGGGATTGCATTGGTAATTGCAGAACTTGCAATGACAAGGAATTTTAATTCAACGTGGAATTGAACAAGTGTGATTTGTTAATTCATGGGTTGTGGTTATGTTTCACAATTGGTATAGAACTCCTCTTTGAGTTTCGGGTTTAATTCAGCAGTTTACCAAGGATCCAAATTCTAGCTTTGAGAGGTTACCCGAACCTTATGGCCAAGGCGGTGGACTTAAGGATATTGCATGCTATGGCTTGATTTTGGAAATTGAGATGGCTTGATCTTGGAAATTGAGATCACTAAAGATATCAGCCAATGACTATTGTGGCATCTTGCATGGCCATCTTACGTGACTAAGTCATTGCCATCAGGTTTCTAAAAGCCTTAAGTGTGGTTCATTTATGGGTTTTGTTGGAAAATTAATATTTTAACGGTGTTGGAATTGAAGTTAATATATATATATATATATATATCGAAACTTGTTCATTCAAATACTCCGCTAATTTCTTTTAGTATTCACAAACAAGTTTCGAGGGGGCATTTATAGACAATGAAATTTTAATTAAATTCCAAAAATTACCATTGGTTTATAAATTATTTTTATAGCTTATTTTTATCCAATTGGATATTGTCATATGTCATATACACTTGGAAAAATTGATTGTTAAATGACCAATTATATTTTGCCACGTGTCAAGTTGAGGCGTTCCAATCAATTGAAATTGTAAGGATGTCTCCACCAACTAAATCATATCTACATGACTTGGAAATGTTTTGATAGATATCTAAATATTTATTTCTTATTAAAGAGATAATATTTAGAGTCATTTAGTCCATATATATTTCTTATATACTGCAACAGCTTGTCCAACCAAACGGCGCCACGTCACGTGTCCCTACAAGTTTGGCTAATCAAGGAATTATTTATTAGTATTATCTCTTTATTAGTAAATACAAAATGAAGAGATAATATTTAAACGGACACAATTCTAATATGACTGCACGTCTTGCAAGATAAGAAGAGTGGCATACATGTTTTCAACCTTTATCTTATACTACAGCTATAAATAGGGGTTTCTCTACCAAGTCAGGGGACACACATCAAGAGGCATCTCATACGCTCAAGTATTGAAGCTCCAAACTACGAAGATTTGGGTCTTTAAGCTCTTCAAATCTTCCATATATTAAGGCTTGAGTTTTCAAATATTTTCAAGTTTTTCAAATCTTCCCTATCAAGATTTGAAGGATTCGGTGGTTGATCCAAGAACAAGCTGCGAAACCCCTGGATTGGCGTTCGAGGAGAAGAATCGAAGAAAACTCTCTTTAAGTTCGAGAAAATTCCAGATATTGTACCCACATATTTTCCTAAATTTATATATTACATATTTGTCGTGTATTTCTTTTTCTTGTCATTTTGCAGACTTGAAATTTTAATCGCGTACACTAGGCATTTTACCTCATCATTAATCTAACTAGTATGGTAAAAAAAATTTAAATATATTTACCCTTTTTTATATATAATTAAAAATAAAATTTGGAATGGTTATTTTTCCTTTTTTCCACTTTAAGAGATCAAAAAACATAAAAATAAACGAGTTCTTTTCTTCACACTTATTAATACTAGGAAACGAAAAAGAGACAGGAAAGAAGGAGACAAAAAATTAGATTTTGAAAAAAAAAAAGAAAATAAAGAAAAGTCTAATATTACCGTATTACTTTAAGGTTGTCGGAATTAGAATTGAAATTTTACGGTAAACAAAAAAGTGAAATAATTTTAAAATAATAAAAGTATTTAATTCTTTTTATTTGTAATTTTTAAAAAAGAATTGATCTCTCTCTCCCTCTCCCCCTCCCCCTCCCCCTCCCCATCTTTCTATTTTTTTCAATATTAATAAGATTGCCAAAAAAAAAAGAAATTAATACTTTGACCTTTTTTGTTGATACTAAAAAGGAGAAGAGTTATTCTGAATTTTTTATTATTTTTATTATACAAAAGAGGATGATATTTTCTTCTAAAGTTTGTTAACTTACTAAGTTGGTTTAATGGTAGGATAAATTGCCTAAAAAATAATTTTATGAGATAAATTGATAATGAGAATATATTTTATGGGGATAAAGTGATAATAATTTTAAAAGTTAAACATATATTTTCACTTTAATTAACCAATTTTGTTAAGTTTGACCGTTAGTCTTGGGATAAAATGACTAAAAGATAATGTTAAGGGGAAAATTGATAGTAGTACCAAATATTAAGGAGATAAAGTGATAATAACCTAAAACTATATGCATGTGATGTATGAAATGATGTTATTACATGATAAACTCTAAATGGTCATGAAATAAACAGTAAGAGCCATGGTTTTGCCGTGATTTCTATGGTCAATTGTAGCCATTTAGCCGATCTTTGACCCACGTTCATGTATGGTCAATTATGGCCATCTACCTAGCATTTGGCCCATGATCACTAATGGTCAACTATAGCCATTTGCCCTACCTTTTACCCATATTTATGCAGGTCAATGGATAGTTATGAATGGATAATTCTTTAGATTCAGTAGGGATCGCAGCAGGGTGGGGTTGGGGCGGGGAACCCTCCTCCGCCTGCCACCCTGCTGCCTACTAATTCCTTCAACCCTCACCCCATCTCCCGCCCCCCGCTTGCCAATTCCCCCGATCTCGCCCTGCCTCACTTCTCCTGCAGGGCTACCCGTGGGGCTAATAAAAATTTGTTATATAATTTTATTATAGTTAAATTTTAGCAAATAATCAAGTACTAAAATATTAACACATCATCAAGTTATTATTCATTGTAATATCACAATTGAAACTCATAAAAATAATCAAATAAAGTTATTTGAATACAATCCAACAAAATGAAATAAATACAACTAAAGTAGTCAAGTTTTCACTTTTGACAGAAATACAATCACTAATTCATTATTGTACTTGTACATTTTTTAGAAAAAATGTTATTGTATTAAATATAATTTGGAATTTAGTATAAATGTATTAGTAAATTTAGTATAACTAATTAATAATTTCTATTAATAGACATATATAATTATTAGTGTAATTGATAATATCAATTATATTACATATAATAATATACATTATATAATACATATAACTAATGTTATCATTATCATAAGTTTGTAACTAATTAAATTAAATATTATATATGATTATATACATATATATTTATTTTTTTTAGCAGGTGGCGGAAACAGGGGAAAAATTCCTCTCTCCCACCCCAACCCCTGCCCCATTAGCTCCAGCGGGGTGGGTGCCACCAATTGCCATCCCTAAGATTCAATACTCAGATAATTATATACCCTCTTTATGAGCTATTACTATGAAATCATATGATAAAATTGATGTGTTACATGAGTTAATTTAATTCCCAATGGAATATATGTTTATGTATTTAGCCATGCCTATGTGTTTAATTGCAATATGTATGTGATGCTGCATGATGACCAAATTTTATAAATATATAGTGTGTGTGTGTGTGTGTGTGTGTATATATATATATCGGTCACATGATCTAGAAGAGGCGATTAGTGCTGTTTTTTTTTTTAGAAGAAAATAAAACTCGCATTATGAACCTCTGATTACATTGACTAATGCATGAGGTTTAGCTACAGTCTTCCTACAAACCTTGACTGTCAAGAGAATATAAGTATTCTTA
The DNA here is from genome assembly GCF_036785885.1 of Coffea arabica. Taxonomy (NCBI): domain Eukaryota; kingdom Viridiplantae; phylum Streptophyta; class Magnoliopsida; order Gentianales; family Rubiaceae; genus Coffea; species Coffea arabica. Next base: position 7,247,101 of record NC_092319.1, on the reverse strand, counting down.
TAGATAATAAATTAGTAAGGGTATTCTTGTAAATAGTTTGTTAGGTTTGTACTCCTATAAATACTAGTTGGTCACTCATAATACTGTGACTAGATGTTTTCCTCCCAAGATACCTATTGTCATGGTATCAGAGCAAAAGTCCTAGGGTTAGGGTTAAACATCTAGCAAAAGTCTTGACGCGATACTGTTCATCGCGCACTGTTCACGCGATACTGTTCACGTAGTACTGTTCATCACGCACTGTTCACCGGTACTATTCACGCGCACTGTTCACGGCACACTGTTCATAGCGAATTTTGATTGCTGTTTTGTTTGAAGTGTTATTCGCTATGGTTGAAAGTTTTGCTAATGGGATTACCACTGATCAAGTTAAATCAAGTTCTTCAGCACATGGGTCCCAGAAAACTGTTACTATATCCGAGGAAGATTATGTTAAATTCTTACAGTACCAAACTACAAGTCACGCATCTCTTTCCTCTGCTTCTTTAGCACAAAAAGGTAATGACTCATGGATTATTGACTCCGGGGCTACTGATCATATGTCAGGTACCTCTAAAATTTTTTCTAATTTTCAAGAGTCTACTCCCTTTCCTCATGTTGCTTTGGCTGATGGATCTACCACTAAAGTTAAAGGACTAGGCACTGTAGAAATTAATCCATCACTTCCGCTGTCTTCTGTTCTTTACGTACCCAATTTGCCATTTAATCTAATGTCTGTTAGTAAACTCACTAAATTTTTACAGTGTACAGTTACTTTTTCTACAGTGTACAGTTACTTTTTGTTAGTTCATTCTGATGTTTGGGGTCCTAGTCGAGTCACTTCAAAGTTAGGTTTTAAATATTTTGTAGTCTTTGTTGATGATTTTTCCAGAGTTACATGACTTTATTTAATGAAAGATCGTTCAGAATTATATTCCATTTTTTGTGCATTTGTTATAGAAATAAAGAATCAATTTGGTGTGCCTGTACGTATACTTCGCAGTGACAATGCGAAAGAATATTTTTTCACTCCTTTTAATACCTTTATGACTAAGTCTTGTATTATTCATCAGTCCTCTTGTCCTCACACTCCACAACAGAATGGAGTTGCTGAAAGGAAAATTGGACATTTAATCGAAATTGCTCGAACACTGTTGTTGCACATGAATGTGCCCAAACAATTTGGAGTGATGCAGTTCTAACTGCATGTTATTTAATTAATCGCATGCCATCTAATATTCTTGAAGGTCAATTACCTCACTCCATTCTTTTTCCTCATGAACCTGTGTTTAAATTGCCTCCTCGTATTTTTGGATGTGTGTGCTTTGTTCATCAGCTTGCTCTCAGAGTGGATAAATTAGATTCTCGTGCTATTAAGTGTATTTTTTTAGGATATGCACGAGCGCAAAAAGGGTATAGATATTACAGTCCAGTTTTAAATCGATTTTTTACTTGTGCTGATGTTACTTTCTTTGAATCCACTCCGTATTTTATCAAACAAAGTATGTCTTGTGAGTTAGACCAGTGTCCCTCTTTTTCCTCTCCTGTTTTACCAGTCACTTCCCCTTTATTACCTGAGTTATCTAATCTACCAGATTCCATAACTCGATTATCTCGTCCTCATCTTCAAGTTTACTCTCGTCATTCCATGGTTGAAAAAATTCCTGATATGCCACGCATTTCACCAATTAACTCTCAATCTTTCAATCCAGGTATGACGTCCTCCTCTGAGTTAGATCTTCCTATTGCTTTACACAAAGGTAAGAGACATTGTACTTCCCATCCTATTTCTAATTTTGTTTCTTATTCTCGTCTCTCTATGTCATATTCTTCTTTTGTTGCTTCTCTTGATTCTATCTCCATTCCTAAGTCTATTACCTATGCTCTTAATCATCCTGGTTGGAGATTAGTTATGCAAGAAGAGATGTCTGCTTTGGAACAAAATGGTACTTGGGATCTTGTCCCTCGTCCTTCAAGTCAGCCTGTTGTTGGTTGTAAATGGGTGTACACTATAAAAGTGCAGCCTAATAGTTCTATTGATAGGTTGAAGGCTCGGCTGGTAGTTAGAGGATTTACTCAGGTGTATGGAGTAGATTACTTAGAAACTTTTTATCCTGTTGCAAAGATTACCTCTGTTCGTCTTCTTATCTCTTTGACAGCAACTTATAATTGGCCATTGCATCAGTTGGATGTGAAAAATGCATTTCTGCATGGAGATTTGAAAGAAAATGTATATATGGAACAACCTCCTGGATTTGTTGTTCAGGGGGAGAATCCGCGGTTGGTTTGTCGTTTGAAAAAATCCTTATATGGATTGAAACAGTCTCCGAGGGCTTGGTTTGGCCGATTTAGTAGTGTTGTCATGGAGTTCGGTCTGACAAGATGTGGAGTAGATCACTCTGTATTTTATCGGCATTCTAATGCTGGTAAAATTTTATTAGTTGTTTATGCGGATGACATTGTGATTACAGGTGATGATGTTGTGGGGATCCAGAAACTTAAATCCAATCTACAGGCAAACTTTCAGACAAAAGATTTAGGACATCTACAGTATTTTCTGGGTATTGAGGTAGCTCGGTCTAAATATGGAATTTATTTATATCAAAGAAAATATGTACTCGATATGTTGAGTGAAATTGGGATGTTAGGTTGCCGACCTGTGGATACTCCTATGGATCCCAATGTGAAATTAGCAGGAGATCAAGGTGCATTACTTGATGATTCTAAGCAATATCGAAGACTTGTGGGTAAATTAAATTATCTCACTGTAACGAGACCTGACATTTCGTTTGCAGTAAGTGTTGTGAGTCAATTTCTTGATACCCCTCGTACTAGTCATTGGGATGCTGTTATACGGATTCTCAGGTATCTTAAGAGTGCTCTTGGAAAAGAATTGATGTATCAAAATCATGGACACACTGATATTGAAGGATATAGTGATGCAGATTGGGCTGGTTCTGCCTCAAATCGAAAATTGACTACAGGAGATTGTGTGTTTGTTGGTGGTAATTTAGTGTCGTGGAAGAGTAAGAAGCAAACAGTTGTATCCAGATCAAGTGCAGAATCTGAATACCGTGCTATGGCTCACACTGTGTGTGAGTTGGTTTGGTTGAAGAGCATGTTACTGGAACTTGGATTTGAGCATAAATAGCCTATGAATTTAGTATGTGATAATCAGGCGGCTGTTCATATTGCGTCTAATTCAGTGTTTCATAAAAGGACAAAACATATTGAAGTTGATTGTCATTTTATTCGAGAGAAATTGCTTGACGGAGTCATTAAGACATCTCATGTACCGTCTGTAGATCAATTGGCTGATGTGTTTACTAAGAGTTTAGGGGGCTGTAGGGTGAAATACATTTGTAACAAGTTGGGTGCTTATGATATATATGCTCCAAGTTGAGGGGGAGTGTCAAGAGAATATAAGTATTTTTGTAGATAATAAATTAGTAAGGGTATTCTTGTAAATAGTTTGTTAGATTTGTACTCCTATAAATACTAGTTGGTCGCTCATAATACGGTGACTAAATGTTTTCCTCCCAAGATACCTGTTGTCATTGACTATTCAAACAAAAGAGAAACAACTACATAAACATAAGATGTCTTCCACAATAATCCGCACCAATTGGGGCAACTTGGCCGGATCCTCAATATATTGCAATAACAAAAGGGAATCAGTTTTAATATCAACAGAATTGTCGGGAATAGTTAGAAGATATCTGAGAGCATGTAAGCAGGCCAACGCCTCAGTTTGCAAAGGTGTCAAAGCTTGAACTTTTCAAGAGTGCCGGTATAGTATCATTCCCATTGAGTCTTCAATAATCCATGCTATTGCAATAGTTTGAGGTCTTTGCATGTTTTCAAGATGTTGAGCGAATGAGCCATCTATAAAGGCTTTCACTTAGGTAGGTTGATAAATTGCATCCTTTTCATGGAATGATAGTTGAAGATTACTCCCGAGTAATGGCTTGCTTCTCTGATGTGGTTCTAGAGAACATTGATAGTTGTTAGCTTCACTTGATACATTGCATCAATTGCATTTAGTAATTTTTCCAATTTAAAATCTCTGCCCTCCCACATGAATTTATTTCATGCTAGCCATATATTCCACATAATATAAATAGACAATATAATGTCATTGTCATCAGGGGCATCTTTAATCCATCCTTGCAGCCATACAATCAAGGAAACTGGTGTACCAGCTTCAAAGTCAAAACCTAACCGGGGAGCTCTCTAAATTCTAACTGATAATTGACACTCCAGAAACAAATGTGTAGCCGATTCATTTTGCTTACCACATCAAAGACAGATAGGGGAAGGACAGCAATTCCTTTTAAAAAGAGTCAAATTTGTAGGACATGCATCATGCAATAGTTGCCAAACAAAAAACTGTATTCTTGATGGAATCTTCAACCTCTATAAACGTTTCCAAGCATCTATTGAGATTGAAGAGTTCGTAGACAAGAAAGAAGTAGATGGCATTTGTCCTCTTCTAATACGAGAGGCCAAATGGTATCCTGTTTTAACAGAATAACATCCATTTGATTGTAACTCCCAAATCAACTGACCCTCTCCTCCATACTGTGAAATATAAATTGCAAGAATCTGATTTGAGTCCCTGGGAGGAAAAAACTGTCTAACCAGAGATTCTTTCCACTGACCTTTATCATCAACTAAATCCACTACTCACATGTCCAAGAATTGAGTTAAAGTATGACTACCGGCTAGAGGATTCGGGCAATCAGGAATCTAGTTGTCTTGGATTTTAATTTTTGTTCCTTTCGCCACTCTCCATTTCAGCCCGTTTCTGAGAATCTACCCCATAAAATACTTCACCACCCCCAAGTGGCTTGGTTGGTGCAATGGACATTTAGAAAGCTACTGCATGTATAGTATTTAGCCATGAAGAATTTGCTAAATACAGCATCAGGTTGAGAAATTAAATGCCAAGCCACTTTAGCAAGCAATGCTCTGTTAATCTCTTCCATGGATTGCATCTCCAATCCTCCTTGAAATTTTGATAGAGTTAAGATCGACCAAGATTTCCGATGGATACCACAGCCATCAACATCTCCTGCCCAAATAAACTTGGCCAGAAGTCTATCTATTGCTGTAGCAATGGTTCATGGGATGTGAAAGACTGCAAGAGTGTACTGGGCCATGGCACTAAGGACATGCTTTGCTAGAATCACTCTCCCTATAACCGAGAGTGTGGACAACCTCCATTTATCAATTCTCCTCACCACTTTTGATTTAAGATCCACAAACAGATGGGTTTTAGTCTGGGAAAAATCCATATTAAGTCCTAGGTACCTACCTATCACCAGCAAAGCTTGAACTGTGAGGATCCTTGAAATGGATTCTTTTAGTTCTATAGGAACATTGGGACTAAACACCAATCTAGACTTTGCAAAGTTTAATTCTTGACTTGAAGCTTGGCAATATTTGTCAAGGTGTCCGCGAAGTTCTGTTGCAGCTTCAATGGAACATTTGAAAAATACCATGGTGTCATTAGCAAACATTAAATGCAACAGAAAAGGTCCAAACCGGCACACTTTTATTGCAGGGCATCAATTTGTGTCTACTATCATCGTTAATACCAAAAATAAAGCTTGTTGACAAAGAATGAAAAGATATGACGACAAAGGGCATCCTTGACGAAGTCCACGGCTCGGGTAGATAATTGGTGATAGAGTGCCATTAATAAGTATCGAATATGACACTGAAGAATGCATTGAGTTATGATTCTAACCCAAGATTCCGGAAAATGCATCTTGAAAAGCACAGCCACCAGAAATTCCCAGGAGACTTTATCATATGCTTTGCTAATATCCAATTTCAGAGCTACAGGATATGTCTTCCCTGTCTTTCTCTTCCTAATAAACTCTAGCACCTCATGAGCTATAAGTACATTGTCTGAAATTAATCTCCCTGGCACAAATGCATTTTGGTAAATGGATACTAACCGAGGGATAATCTGTCTCATACGATTTACCTGCATTTTTGTAACAATTTTATAGAAAACATCACAAAGACTTATAGGCTGAAAGTCAAATATATTCTTTGGGTTAGGAATTTTAGGAATAAGGACAATATGAGTATGATTCCATAATTCTCTTGTGTGGCCATCATGAAGGAACTCTAGCACAGCTTTCATGACTTTCGGACCCACTATGTCCCAGTAATGTTGAAAGAAACCTGCTGGAATTCCATTAGGCCCTAATGCCTTCCATTTACTCATCTGAAAAGCTGCTAGCTATACCTCATATGGATAAAACTACTGTTGTAGCAACCTTCTTTCCTCATCGCTCAAACGAGTATTCATGCAGTTCAAGATATTTGCAAATTTGTTCAACCATTCCTGCGATTGTTCCAAATTAATCTTGACTAGATTAGAAAACCCACTCTTCTTCATCATTTAAAAGTTGGAGGATAGTATTCCGAGCTTATTTTTTGTTCGCTCATTTATGATAAAAGGCAGTGTTTCTATCACCATGTAGCATCCATCGGATTTTGATCTCTGGGCCCAATAATCCTGTTTACACTCCAACAGATGATCCAGATATGTCCTTAAAAATTTATCATAATGAGTTTGATCCAGATCATTTATTTGGCCTTGGAGCCATTGCAGATGTGACTAAGCTTGATGAATCTTGTTGTCAAGATTACTATAAGAAAGTCGGTTCCAATGGTCCAGATGAGTTAAAGTGTAGTGAAACAAATCAGTTACTTCTTGAATTTGATTTCCGAATTTGATAATTCTTGGTGCCACCACACTCTTTGCTCAATGGCTTGACAATTGGAGTCTCTTACCCAATAAGATTCAAATTTTAATTTTCTGACAGGTTTCTTAAACATGAATCTAGTATCCAAAATAAGAGGTCCATGATTGGAACGCATTACGAGAAGATTGCGCAGTATTGCATTTGGAAACATCTACAACCATGACTTGGTGACAAAAGCTCTGTCTAGCCGCTCATATGTGACACGTGAACCGGATCTCGAATTTGTCCAAGTAAACCAGACACCCAAATGCTACAACTCTGACAGGCCAAGAGTGAATAAGAAAGCTTGGAAACGCTCAGCACCTCGTATGGAATTTTGACAAAAGCTTAACTTGTAATGGTTGTTTAGAATTTGATTAAAATCTCCCACTTTAACAAAAGGTTGGTTATAGGTTAATAACTTGGATTGCACTACATCCCAGATACTTTGCCTGTAATGTAATTTAGGATGTCCATAGATAAGGAATAGAATCCAAGTGGATCCTGTCACCTCAAAAACTTGCACATAAAAGTAATTAATATCTTTAGATAAGATCTTGAGCGAAACATTTCCACGCCAGGCTAGACACAATCCCCCTCCTCCGTAGGAGTGCCAGGGTACAAAATCCCAAGTGAAAAAGTAGGGTGCTTCCAACCAACTAACAATAAGCCTAGAATTACATTTTGTTTCCATAAGGAATAAGACATTGGGAGCATGAGAGTGGGTCAAGTTAGTCAAAAGTTGAACTGTTAGGGGTCGACCCATTCCCCTACAGCTCCAGCTAAGTAGCCTCATGGCTGTTGAGGTGGTTGTTGTGGGAGAGCCACCTGAAAGCCCCCATCGAAAATGCCCATACTTGCATAAACTGAAGTATTTAAAGAATCAGGTTCACCTCCTGATAGTTCGCCTTGAAACGTTGAAGAAGACTGATATGGGTGAATATGGCCAGCATTAATTGATGGCAGATGAATCCTTCGACTATGTTGACAATTATAAAGAGGCTCAGCCTCTGTCTCTGCCTTTCTTTTTGTGCCCATAGGTGATATCGTCTGCTCATGAAGCATCCCAACATCCTATAGTGCAGACCTTGAGTTACTATCCTGAAGCAGATGATGTGAATGGTCCCGGATACACATATTTGCTCCCTCTATGACTTGATGAAATGATTCGGCATGTGGATACAATTCAACATCCATAGGGGTGATGTTTCTTGCATGTGTTTCTGTGTTGGTTACTATAAGTTCCAGCACGTTAATGCATACTATGTCCTCCTTAAGAAAACAAGTGTAAGAAATGGCGTAACGGATCCTCTGTACCACATCTTGTCTCACATCCTATCCCACTCCTTCTATACTTGCCAAGTGTCCTTTTATAAACCAAATCCTAAAACAACCCAATTTGGACCATGTTTAATTAATTAACATTAATTAACCAATTAATCGGGCAAAGAAACTTAATCTCTATAACCAAAATCGATTAAAATAAAAACCCAAAAAATAAAATTAGAGATTAAACAAGGGAAAAAAATCACGAAACCACGAAATCAGAATCCCATCAAAATACAATTTCATCCGTTACAGTCATCGCAACGCAGCAGGCCAGAGATTAACACTTTCATCATCTGGGAAATACCAATGCATAAGAAAATCCTTTCACTCCAAAAACCTTTTCTGCTAAACTAACGCTAGTCTTTAACGGAACAGTGGGAGTAGGTGAATTTTCCTTCAAATACTTACTCTTTTCCTCAGTGGGCAACTCAAAGAATTTATGCAAAGGGATTGATGGGTTCCTTCAAATACTTACTCTTTTCCTCAGTTGTTAAGTTTCGGGATTTCTTTTTTTGGGTCTCTGTTGATTGAAGATCTATTTGCTTAAGATGTTTTTTGTTCAACAATTTTTGTGCTTTTTGTGTTTGTATTGTACCTGTTGATGTGTCTTGTTGCTTTTTATATGTCAAATAAAAGATGAGTCCTTTGTGGTGGCTTTTTGGTTGAAGATGGGTTGCTAAGGTAGCATGTGTCTCTTCGTATGTTTCTATAATGAAGGGTTGTCGTACATTATGGTGGGTCCGACTTTTTTCTTTGCTTATTTCAGCTTTCTGCCCTTGGTGGAATGTTTAAAGGGTGTGTCTATGTTTCATTCTTTGAAGAGTCAGAAGATTCAAAAAAAGTTGCTTGTAAATTTAATTAGGGTCATTGTGTAGATATTCTGCAGAAGCTAGCTTAAGAATCGCAGTGTAGGACGTGGGATGTTAATCCATTGACGTAGATTCTCATCCTACCGTCTGCATGGAGATACCCAATTCTATTAAAAAGCTACCAACTTTTTGTCCTGTTTGGTTTTTTTGGGTTGCTTTTTTCTTGTTGAGGTAGATGATTATGAAATGATCTGTTGGTGTGATTGTTCTCTATGCACTACAATGTTTGGTAGACTATGGCTTACGTTTTCCCCTTGCTTTCTGGATCATTGGTTAGTAAGAATTGGCTTTATGGTTTTTCCAGTAATCCATGAACGCCAAATCATGACCCTTTGTGTCTAATAAGTTAATTAGGTGACTAGACCTAAAGTATGATATTATGATAGATCTCATGATTGAAGTAGATGCTACATGAACTGTTGATGCACTGGACTTGAACTGTATTTCTGCAAATGGAGATATGAATTTTTCTTACGTGGAAGTGTCTTTCTGCAAGAACTAAATATATAGCTCTTTATTTCTTGAATTGTATCTCTAACAATTGGAATATTCATGTTATTGCTTTTTACTCAATTGATACTTGCTTGTTAATAATGCAGTCATGGCTGTTTGTATTATAGGGAACTCAATGTTTAGGAATTGTTTCTTTTGACTCTCGACTGAGCTTTTATGCTTAATTTACTAATTTAGTCTGAAATAGAGAACGATGTTTTAGTTAGCACTTATGATATTACACTTTTCCTTTAAATGAAGAATGAGTCTGCATTTTCTTGGATTGCAGATAGAATCATATCTGCGCATTGTTGTGGAGCCAAAGCTTCCTTCAACATTTCTTCAAGCAAGTTTTCTAGTGTTTTAGTTTGACTTTCTTCGTGTAATGCATCTTGCAGTGACTAGCATCCAAATTCTTTCTGTTTTTCATTTCCTGAGGTCCATGATACAGGTCATTTGTTGGGTTTTAGGGGAATATGGAGAATGATTTGCCTACTCATGAAGTTCAATCATGTCGTAAATTGGACTTTGAAGATGTTGACTTGCAGGAGATAAATGATAATGCCTTACCTCTTTGTATTACTGATGGCAATCAAGGAAATCAAAATTTTCTTCCTTTGGCTATACCAGATGACTTGGTCCCGAAACTTGGAATGGAATTCAATACTGAAGTAGCAGCCAAAAATTTTTACCAAAAATATGCTAAAGCATCTGGTTTTGGAACTCGATTGAGTAAGGGACATAAAGACAAAAATAGTTATTTGATGTTGGATAGGGTTTTTTGCTGCTCCCGTGAAGGAAAAAGGCCAAAAGACAAATGCAATATGATTGTTAAGTGTCCTCATCCAAAAACAAGATGTGATTGTAGTGCAAGGACGAAAATCAGCTGTAGACAAGCTGGAAAATACCGTGTTGTGCAATTTGTTGTTGAACATAATCATGAGCTATCAACTCCAAGCAAAACTCATTTATTCAGATCTCATAGACACGTGACAATGGCACACGAAGCTGAAATAGATATGGTCCGAAGTTGCGGAATTACACCAAAACAATCGATTGAACTGATGTCGAAACAAGTTGGTGGACAAGAAAATCTTGGATTCATTCGAGATGATTTAAAAAACTACTTACGATCCAAAAGATCCATATCAATGATGCAAGGTGACACAGGAGGAGTCTTAGAGTACATACAAAGGATGCAATTAGAAGATCCAAATTTTTTTTATGCTATTCAAGTAGATGAAGATGACTTGATAACTAACATATTTTGGGCTGATGCAAAGATAAGAATAGATTTTGCTCATTTTGGTGAGGTGGTTTGTTTTGATACAACTTATTTTTTTTAAATAAAAATTTTATTCAAAAAAGGGTTAAAGTACATGAAGAGCGGCTGGCATTCCGCCAGTAAGTCTAGGCCAAACATACATAAGGCATCTGTACCTTATCTAGGCGGGCTAGGCCCCGTATATGGTCACTAAGTGGGAAGGGAGGGAAACTGTGGCTGACACGCATGGAGCTTGCCAGGCATGCCAGTCCATCTGCAACTGCATTTGCTTCTTTGTAGACATGAGTGAAATTCACCTGGCGGTCCAAAACTAAGGATTGAATACGTGAGATAGTATACCATAATCTCCAAGGTACTCTTCCGTTGCCATTCACCATATTCAGCAATATCTAAGAGTCCATTTCAACTTGTAGGGAGTGAAAGCTAGCGGAGCGTTGCAGACCTTCCAGTAATGCCATGGCCCCCGCTTCCATATTGGTTCATGATCCCAAAAATAACGAGAAGCCTACATTATTCGTTGGTGTAAATCATCATAAACAAACTACTATTTTTGGGGCTGCTTTATTATATGATGAGACAATTGGAACATTTGAATGGTTGTTTGACACATTTGCTAAGGCTATGATAGGGAAAATACCAAGAACTATTCTTACAAACTAGGACTGAAGAATGGCAACGACTTTCGCTTCTCAATGGCCAACAACGTATCACCGCTTATGTATATGGCATACCTATCAAAATGCAGCAACACATCTAGCTGATGTCTTTAAAGATTTTCAAAATTTTGCGACAGATTTTAGTCACTGCATATATGACTATGAAAATGAGAATGATTTTTTTTGAAGAATGGAGTGAAATGTTAAAAATGGATGGTCTGGAAGACAACAAGTGGTTGAAGAAAATGTTTGATATAAAAGGGAAATGGGCTTTAGTGTATGGGAGAGAAACCTTTTGTGCTGATATGACCACAACCCAATGAAGTGAGTCCATGAACAGTGTCATAAAGAAGTATGTAAGTTATAAACATGACTTACTTGAATTTTTTGAACACTTCCAAAGGCTGTTAGATGATCGTCGCTATGATGAATCTGTAGCAGATTTTAGAGGCAATCAAAGTACACCGACAATGATATTCCCTTGTAAGATTTTACAGCATGCAGCAAGTATATATACACACATGAAGTGTATGAAAAATTTAAGGACGAGCTATGCAAAGGGATTGATTGTAAATGGGAAGTTGATGGTGAATTAGGAAATTAAGTGATTTACAGAGTTACACCATATGGTAAGACTTCCCATCATCTTGTAACTTATGATTCATCCACAAATTCAATTTCTTGTAGTTGTAAGAAATTTGAATTTGCTGGATTTTTGTGTTCACATGCACTAAAAATATTGATGACTCTGAATATTGTAACAATTCCGGATGCATATATATTGAAGAGATGGACAAAAGCAGCTAAAACAGGAAATGTACATGTTTCCAGTGAAAGTAGCCCGGAAATGGAGTTAAAGGCAAAATTAAGTTTTCGTTACAAAGAGTTATCCTATCTATATATGCAGCTGATGACAAAAGCTTCTGAATGTGATGAAGCTTATTAAATTACTAAAGATGGATTTTGGAAAATGTTAGAACAAATGGATGCATGTTGTCAAGGGAAAAAGAAAATGAAAGAAGTGCGTATTGAAGAAAATAAAAGTGTGTATCAAGATGTTGACACTAATCCATCTGAAATCGCCTATAAAAAAATAAAAGGCATCAAAGTGAAAGAAAGAGTCACCTACAAGTCGAGCAAGAGACCAAGAAGTGCACTAGAAATGGCTACTAAGAAACACAAGTACAAGGTGAAAGAGAAGTCTTCATCAAAAAGATTACAGGTTAGACAATTTATTTAGTTTATGTGAACAATGCTATTTGATTGTTTGACTATTACTTTTTTTTTGGTTCCTTAGTTCTATGATGAATGATGAGTATAGAAATAGTATTAGGATACTTATTTATAATTTGGATAAAAATGATTGTAGGAATTTGAAAATAATGTTGTTCATTCAAGTATGGATTCTGGTACAATTCAAGGTTTTGTTCGAGAATTACCACCACAGCAAGCATAGTTATTCGTCATTTTTGTCTTGTATAGCATATTTGATATGTAATTCATTTTAAATTTTTATTTGAATAATTTATTCTTTAGATGACTAAACTACATTAACGATATCTTTTTTCAATGAAAATTTTAATTTGTGGTCGTCTCTCTTTAATTATATCAGGAATTTGGAATTCCAATAGAAAACATCTACAATAGGCGAAATGCTAAAAACATGACACAATTATTGCAAGTAAGTAAATAGTATGCTTTTTGTAGATATTATGTCAACCATTATTTGCATGTTGGTTCTTATTTATATTAATTTTTTCTAGTATTATACTTTTATAAGTTTATAGCTATTTGTTATAATGAAGGGTGGTCTTCTATTTCTTATTTTTTCGGTAGACGTTGGACCCTAACTTCTACCAAGGCTATGATTTGATGTCTTCGAGTTCAATAGCATAGCAGCATGCATCAATGAGTTTTGTCCAAGTAAGAAAAAACCTTGATTAATTACTTAATCTTGTATATATTAGTTTGATAAGTTACACTTATAATTCAATACATTTGCTAACTTAGCATTTGTTTTTTGTAGGCACAAGAACTGGGAAAAAATATGATGATACTGATTAACAAGTTGCTAAAGATGAATGATCAGTGCAAAAAACTTGGATGGTGTGAAGTTATACATTTATGCACCTCGGAATCTATCCACTCTTTTCTTTCTGTTCCCTTGTAGAAGAGGGATCATAGATTTTTATACACATCATTCCATTTTTTGTTTTCCTCATTCCAAGGTTTGAGCACAATGAAATTGATGATTATGCTGCCAAAATTCAAATAATGCTAAAAGTTGTAGAGAAAATGAACTAGAATGAAAAAATTGCTATACAAGATTTATATTGACGTGCAGGACATAATTAACTAGAATGGGCAGGCCTTGTATGATTACACTCTCCCTCTCCCTTGCTCGCCTTGTAGTTTTATGTACAATCGATTATTTTACAGCAAGCTGTTGAGTATGATCGTTCAAGTACATGACATTGTGGAGATTATTCAATGGCGAAAAGCGTATCTTAAAATACCATTAGACAGACATTGCAAGAACATGGCATTCTTCCCTTGCTAAATTCCCGAGATGGAAGAATTCCAGAATCAAACCATAACGCGAAACTTTAAAGCCACAAAAGCAAGCCATGGAGACCAAAGCCAATAATTTTCAACTTTGACATGAAAAAACATCTTAGCTGCACTTAATCAGACAAGGGGAATATCCACAACACCTTCCCAGGTATTTGGGATTTCACTTATCATCTTACAATCAAAGCAAAAGGCTGACGATCTCACACACAATTAACTTGAGTCTGCATAGCTCTAGTCTATTTATTTCCTCTCAAAGATACTGCAAGAATATATGCTTAAAACACGCGAACACTGAAGGGAAGCATGCCAACCCCTTATTCAGTAATAGTAGTGGATTGAAATAACATGAACCCCTAACAGACCTCCACTTGCCAGTTTGCTCACTCATCATCATAGTCTTTGCGGTGGTGGTGGTGGTGGTGATGCTTGCAGGGATGTTTCTTTTCCTCATCATCATCAGAGCCCTCACCGCCCTGCCAATGTAAAAGCATGACATTGTAAATCAAACCAATCGTAACAAGTACATAAAAAAATATATCATGATACATAATATCTCCCCCCTCCAAAAAAAACCAAAACTCTTCTCGAGTATAAAATATACTTAAAAAGAACATCATCAGTATAATGGTTACAATAACATCTGCAGCATGATCTACAAGTTGATTCCCCTGCAATGGACTAGTTTTACGGTAAAAGCAAAACAGAGACATCATTGAGCTATTGTCCTTTGATCTCAAAATAATTCAATCATCTTCTAAATTTTCTTCTGTTATTATACGGTTTATCCTTTCACCCCTTCGTTCTCATGTTTTTTATATGCATGCATGGATATGCATAAGTGCAAAAAATCACTCTTATTTCACGGTGATGCTTAAACAACATATGATAGATTTATACAAACATCAAATGAATCTCAATGCTCAATTAATATGGAAATTCACATGAAACAAGGACACTGGTTTACACAAATTCCCAATCTTAAACACTAGTAAACCAAGCAGGATAAGAAACAGAACCACTCCAATGCCCCTGTTCAATGATAAGTTACTTCTGCTGCCAATAAACCACAAAAAAATAGGGATAAATATGTTACCCCCGACTGCCTTTAACTGCAGTAGTTTCTTGCCATGCACAAAAGCTGTAATCTATAAGGCAGTGTGTACTAAAATGAAGAGAGTACCCAAAAAAAATTCCAAAGCACTAGCCAAGTGAAGTATGAGTATATATGACAGCCATAATTTGAGAACAAATTTCAGCAAGGAGACACAATAAATACGAATGACAGAATAATGGGCAAAGAAAATAGCAGGAAAACAAAGGCAAGAAAAAAACTACATTGCCCAAAAGATTTGAGGAAGCCCATCGCAGTATTGTGAAAGAATTCTCTAGAATATTGGAGGAAGCCCATCCTAGGATGTTGAGGCTATCAGTGAATTCCATGGAAAAAATGATTCATGACACCTAGGCATTTGATCGAACAGGTGGTGAGCTTCGTCCAATTGCCCATTGAGAGCACATAATCTGAAGAAAGGGCTCCGAAGAAAGAAATTGGGGTTCCCAATGCTTCTCCACGCTATTAGAGATGCGCCAACCTTGGGATGCTTTACTCCTAACCCCACAAGGTTCCGAGATGGAGCTTAACCTGAGTCTCGATTAAGAATGGCGATGATCCACCTTTCACACGGCGCACGATTCCATGGACAGTTTCCTTCGACTTCGTGACGGAGGACATAGCTTATGATCATCGGCCGAAATCATGCCACCAGGCATTTGAATTGTGAGTGATATCTGGTGAAAGGATAAGTAGTGATATCTGACGGAAGCTTTTGAGAAGAAATTATATTCTGATGGGATTCTAATTTCATGGTTTCGTGGTTTTTTTTTCCCTTGTTTAATCTCTAATTTTATTTTTTTGGTTTTTATTTTAATTGATTTTGGTTATAGAGATTAAGTTTCTCTGCCCGATTAATCAGTTAATTAATTAAACATGGTCCGAGTTGGGTTGTTCTAGGATTTGGTTTATAAAAGGACACTTGGCAAGTTTAGAATGAATGGGATAGGATGTGAGACAGGGTGTGGTACAGAGAATCCATTGCAAAGAACTGGCTTGGGGGGTTGAAATTGGCGATGCCCATAAATTAGGAGGAATTGTAATTTTGATCCTCAATCTATTACTCATGTGCCAAACTAGTCCCCAATTTATTTTGTAAGGCAAATGTAGTCCCAATCTATCCAATTTTGTGCAAAAGTAGGCAATTGACTGATTCCTTCCAATTTCTAATGGAATCATGGCATGCGCAATCACATACCAGCACTTAAAATCTTTTTTTTTTTCGTTTACTCAGAAAACTCAGCACTTAAAATAGACTAATATCGGCTGAAAAGGAAAACTAGGCAACTATGTTGCAAATTTGAAAACTTACTCTTCTTCCCTGAACAAGCCAGAGAAGAGCTGCTTCCTTGCTTCCATCATCGGCAAGCCACCGAAAACCAGGAACCAGAGAAGTACGGCACAAAAATTATAAAATTTTTTGCAGTTACGTTCTTGGGCCCATTTTAGTGCTTGCTTTACTGGATTTTTCTTTGTTTAATCTAGCACTGAAGGATTACCACGCTGCTTTAGAAAATATTGATTTCGGATGCAGAGAAATCTCAAACTGGTGGTTGTTAATGTGGTTCCAGTGCAAAGATCAAGCAATTGGCACCCTTTGAAATATTCTTCGAAAATGGCGCTTGTTAGAAACTTGTCATCAAAAGAGAGGTATTATTGGAACTTAGAGAATGACGAGCTTCGGAATGAGGTGATGAGTAAGAAGATTATTGAAAGATGAATTTTGCAGTATGAGAGTAGGAAGGGTAGTAATAATGGTAGTGTTGGTGGGGGCTTTGGGAGAAAATATTTTTTTTTAATTATAGGATTTGTGTGACAATTGGTACTCGTGCAATTGCTTTCAAGGACAAATATTTCCCATCAAATCCAGAAGCCATTGACGATGGGATTACAGATGATATGTTATATCAAATGCTGGCATTGACGAAAAGAAGTTGAAAGCCAATGGAAAGTCAAAATCTTCTGGTTCTCATCTTATTGACGTTTCAGTGAGCAGAGAGAGAAAGGATAGTTTAGTTGGAGTCATACTAGAGATTTTGGGGGATCCCAACAAAGGGATGGCGTGTCAACTTTTGAGTTCATAAGCGGTGGAGTTTTGGAGCTTTGCTGAATTACTTTACATGCGGATATTTCTCCAAGTACGGAATTTTAGAAGCTAAGTTTCCTAAGCTGCGGCAATAGCCTATCAGAAGGTACAAATCTTTTGTTTTAGTTGCTCTTCCATCAAATATTGGAGAAGAAGGCTACGTTTCTGAAATTGCAGCATCAGTCCCCAAGTTTTCCTTTTAGTCGATATTAGTCAGTTTTAAGTGCTGAATTTTTTGAGTTAAAAAAATGCTTTTAAGTGTTGACAATGACTGCACGTGCCATCATTCCGTTAGAAATTGGAAGGAATTCATCAATTGCGTATTTTTGCGTAAAATTGGATAAATTGGAGACTACATTTGCTTTGCATAATAGATTAGGAACTAATTCCATGCATGAGTGATAGATTAGGGACCAAAATAACAATTCTCACGATAAATTATTACAAGCATCTTCAATTGATCGAAATGAACCGTGCAAATGGTTACTATCTGCGAGCATGTCAAATGGGTCAATAAAAAATTGAGAAATTCCACTATTGTAAGGCGTCCCATTGGAATCCCAAAGCTCAGTAGACGAAACCTGTGGATGATAGTTTAAATTAAATGGACTCACTTGCATAGTACTATGCATAACTGGATATGCCGGTCCAATAGATTGATCCAATATGGAGTTTAACCGTGAAGGCCCAGCTTGTACTAACTTGCCCACCTTGCTGCTTCAGGATCCTGATGTGGATGAGACTTGATGTTTGTGACCTCTGTTGGCTGCTCATCAAAACTACCACATGGCTTACGTTTTACTTTCTTCATTAATTTGGCCTGCAGAAATTTTACACCTTTTGTTATGAAGCCACACTTTCCTTTTGCTTTCTTGGCAGATGAATTAATTGGTGAAGAGATAGTAGTGTCCTTCCCCTTTGACTTGTGAAGAGGCACATTGGAAATTGGCATAATGGCTGGGCCATGATTATTAAATGGATGTGAAGTAGTTCTATCTGGCTCATGTAGGCGTGGCTGCATGATTTCTAGCCCATGCAGAACTGCTTCACCTTCATTATCAACACTATCAAGGGCCAGGGAAAAAGAATAGTCGTCAGAGGTTGACTGGAATTAATATTGTCTTGCTCAAGAGGTTGTCTTCCTAGATTAGATTAGAGGGGAGAGGGAGTCTAAAGAGGTTGTGTTTGAGGCTAACAGGTACACAGATTTTATTTGATCAAGGGAGTATTTTGCCACAATCCTTGAATTTTTTTTGTTGTAGGTGAGATTTGAACTCCTATCTACAGTCCAAGAAAGGACTTAAGACCCTTCTGGTGGTGACTGAGCCGAGCTTAGTGATCTCCAATGTTTTAATTGTAGACCATGAAAAAAAAGTAATGGCATATGTTAAGGACCAAATAAGCATGTCGGCTCATTAAATATTTTAATTTGTCCAGTAATGAAAGTTAGGTACAGCACGTTAGGCTTGTTTATTGTTAAATAGTAAAGTTTTGACTTCCCTCCATTATGTACTAGTGATGGACCCAACACTTGACAACGTGTGTACAAGTGATAAAAAAATCTTTTATGAATTAACGAATGTAACATCTCTCTCTCTCTCTCTCATGAGAGTGCCTTTCTCTCTCTAGTAGAGAACCTCTCTCCCCTCGTGGATGTTTATACAGTTTTAAAGTCTAAAATTCAAATTTTCTGTACTTTTTCAGTCTCAAATTTCTGCACATAGCAAGCCATAAAATCAAGTGATCTGTTAGCTGTGATTAACAATGAATAACCTTCAAGATTTAATCACATTGAATCTGGATTTGATCTGCGGCAGCTGAGCTTCTTCCTCCTTTGAGTCATTCAGCTGGATCAGTTTTGTTAACTCAGTTGATCGCACAGCTCGTTTTGAATGAAATTGTGTCTGATCTAGCTTAGTAGTTTCCTTGTTTACTCTAGTCTTTGTGTCTATTCAGATTTCAGTAATAATCCTTGTTTGAGTTTATCTTTTTCAAATCCAAGTGGCCTGTCTCTGGTTTCCTGTTTGGTTTGTTTTCTACTAACTGTTCTTACTGGTTTCCTAGTTTTCATCTTGGAGCTGGAGAGCTGAAGTTCATTGTTCTGTGATTATCAGCGAGGTTTCCTGAGTACTGCATCAATGGCTGAGGAGCTGGAGGAAGTGCTCAGCAAGTTCGATCTGTCAGATAAGGAGGCGGCAGGAATTCAAATTGAAGGGGATGATGCTTTCCAGGGAGTGGAGGAATGTCGGTTGAGCATTATTGGCAAAGTAATTGGAGATAAAGTGGCTAATATCACAGGTATTAAGAGCTTTTCCAGTAATGTGTGGATTTTGCCAAAAATGTGAAGGTTGTAGAAATAGGTATGAATTTGTTTCAGTTTATATTCATGAATCAGTATGATATGGACAGAGTTTTAAATCAGAGGCCATAGGTGTATGATAATTTACCTCTGGTTGTGATTCCTTGGAAGGAAGAGGTTGAAATAGATGCTAAGGCTTTTAGTAAAACATGGATATGAGTGCAGATCTGGAACCTCCCAATCCATTGGATAACTAAGGAAATTGGGCGTAAGATTGGTGGAGTTTTTCACTCAGTTAAGGAGGTCATCATTCCTAATGGTGGGGGGAAAGATGGTAAACATCTGAAAATCCTAGTGGAAATTGATATTGAACAACCTTTGTTAAGGGGAACCACGGTCAGGATGAATGGGGTGATGAAATGGATTGAGTTTAGGTATGAGAAATGTCTTGATTTCTGCTATTTTTGTGGGAAACTGGGGCATAATGAGAAAAATTGTAACATGAAAGGGAATTATCTGGATAAGAAACTCAATTTGGAGCATGGATGAGAGCTAGTAATGCTAGGAGTCCAAAAAAGCATAATAAAACATATGCAAAGTATAATGAGGGCGTTGAGGAGGTCTCTAGGACTAATGGTAAGGGGAATGTGGTAAACAACTTATTCTTGACATGGGGGGGAGGTAATACCAGTTGGCATGGGCAAGAAGGGAGGGGGAGGGATGGCAACATAAGGAGTAGTCGAATTCTTTCAAAGGATACTTTGTTTGAACAGAAGAGTGTTGGCAGTATGGGGAATGAGGGAAGGGAAGGCGTGGTGGAAAAGAAAGTGGAAAAAGAGTCTAATACTAACCTGAATATGGAAGGAGAGGGAGAGAGGGAGCTGAGTTCTGGTAAGGGGACTGGGGGTCAGTTGGAAAAGGTGGAGGATGATACAATGTGGATTGATGGGAGGCAAAAGGAGAAAAGGGTGAGTAAGGTAGGGGGAGAGAGGAGGGAAAAGGGAAGGGAGCTGGGAAGTATAGGGGAAGTAGGGGCTGGAGGAGGTTGGTGCAGGAAGTGGGGAGGAGAGTGCCTTTGGGGAAGGCATGGTGGAAAAGAAAGTGGAAAAAAAGTCTAATACTAACCTGAATATGGAAGGAGAGAATTCTGGATTGAATGGAGAGGGAGAGAGGGAGCTGAGTTCTGGTAAGAGGACCGGGAGTCAGTTGGAAAAGGTGGAGGATGATACAATATGGATTGATGGGGGCAAAAGGAGAAAAGGGTGAGTAAGGTAGGGGGAGAGAGGAGGAAAAAGGGAAGGGAGCTGGGAAGTATAGGGGAAGTAGAGGCTGGAGGAGGTTGGTGCAGGAAGTGGGGAGGAGAGTGCCTTTGGGGGATAAAAATTATGGAATGGATATAGAAAAGGATTCTGGTAAGAGGAAACAAGGGGATATGGTTGGGAAGGAGAATTGTGGGGAGCTAGTGATTGGAGTACGGAAAAAATTAAAGGGGATAGCAGGGGGAGTTGGTAGAGAGGACCTTTTGAAGGTGGTGGAGCCCAACCTTAATGGGGCTTCCAGCCCTCAATGAGAGTTGTGGTGTGGAACTGTCGAGGTGCTAGGAGCCCCTTGACAGTTTCCCAAATGGAGGAGGTTATGAGACTCCACTCCCCTGAGATTATTTTTCTAGTCGAAACAAAAAATAAAAAAGCAGTATGAATAAGATTAAGAGGAGGTTGAAATATGATAGTCTTTTTGTGGTTGACCCAATAGGTATGGCTGGAAGCTTGACTGTACTTTGGAGGAAGGAGATAGTAGTTAGAAGAGTTCTGTTCATTGAGTTCACTATAGAACTTAATGTGGTAGGGAAGGGGAATGAGGCAGATTGGTGGTTTATTGGGGTCTATGCTAGTAGTATAGATTTAGTAAGAGCACAGCAGTGGAAAATTATAAAAAATAGATCTACAATTTGGGGTTCGAATTGGATCCTGGCAGGAGATATGAATGATATATTGTCTAGTGAAGAGAAATGGGGTGGGAGGCTGAGAAGTGACAGCAGTTTTAGAGTGTTTAGGAATTTGTTAATGACAACCAGTTGATTGATATTGGCTTTGAGGGGATTCCTGGACCTGGTGTAATGATTGGGATGAGGATGGGGAGGTCAAGGAAAGATTAGATAGAGTTCTGTGTAGTTGGGACTGGAGAAGGGAACATGGCAAAGCTAAGTGTGTGCACCTGCATAATGAGGCTTCTGATCATTGTATGTTGCTACTGGATACTGAGCCAAAACATAGGGAATGGAAAAAGAGATGTTACTTTGATAAAAATTAGGTGCAGCACAAGGAGGTTAAGGGTATTATTACTACAGCTTGGGGGAAACAACAGGTGGGGTCTAGAGGTTTTAGGCTTCAAAAGAGAATTAAAGAGTGTAGGATGGTACTATTAAAATGGAGGAGGCAATACAATGCTAATGCTAAATCACAAATTAGTAGGATTAAGGAGGAAATAGCAGAGGTTAATATAGGACAGCAAGTGGATAAAAAGGGAAGGTTGAGTACCCTGAAAAAACAACTCACTGAGGCTTATAGGAAGGAAGAGGCTTACTGAGGGCAAAAGGCCAGAGTACAATGGCTGAAGGAGGGGAATAGGAACACTAGGTATTTCCATTCTATGGTAGAGGGAAGAAGAAAGAGGAATAGTATAACTACTCTTTAGAGGGAGGATGGTACTTGGTGTGAATCTGAGAGGGAGTTTGAAGGGGAAATTAATGAGTACTTTGAGAAACTCTTTACTTCCAGTAATCCAAGGCAGTTTGATGCAATACTCAGGGGTATTCCACAAGTGATTACAAATCAGATGAACAACAAGCTCACCAAACCAGTCTCTGAGATGGAAGTCAAGAAAGTAGCCTTTTCCTTACATCCCAATAAGGCCCCTGGATCTGATGGTATGACTCCTTTTTTCTTTTAGTATTTCTGGGATGTACTAAAAAATGATCTTATTGCAGCCATCTCTAGTTTCTTTCATTCTGGTCATTTACTGCAAGCTATTAATGAGACTATTATCACTCTAATTCCTAAAGTTGAATCTCCTATCTCTGTGTCTCAATATAGGCCTATTAGTTTGTGTAATGTCGTGTACAAAATTATTACACGTGACAATGGCACACGAAGCTGAAATAGATATGGTCCGAAGTTGCGGAATTACACCAAAACAATCGATTGAACTGATGTCGAAACAAGTTGGTGGACAAGAAAATCTTGGATTCATTCGAGATGATTTAAAAAACTACTTACGATCCAAAAGATCCATATCAATGATGCAAGGTGACACAGGAGGAGTCTTAGAGTACATACAAAGGATGCAATTAGAAGATCCAAATTTTTTTTATGCTATTCAAGTAGATGAAGATGACTTGATAACTAACATATTTTGGGCTGATGCAAAGATAAGAATAGATTTTGCTCATTTTGGTGAGGTGGTTTGTTTTGATACAACTTATTTTTTTTAAATAAAAATTTTATTCAAAAAAGGGTTAAAGTACATGAAGAGCGGCTGGCATTCCGCCAGTAAGTCTAGGCCAAACATACATAAGGCATCTGTACCTTATCTAGGCGGGCTAGGCCCCGTATATGGTCACTAAGTGGGAAGGGAGGGAAACTGTGGCTGACACGCATGGAGCTTGCCAGGCATGCCAGTCCATCTGCAACTGCATTTGCTTCTTTGTAGACATGAGTGAAATTCACCTGGCGGTCCAAAACTAAGGATTGAATACGTGAGATAGTATACCATAATCTCCAAGGTACTCTTCCGTTGCCATTCACCATATTCAGCAATATCTAAGAGTCCATTTCAACTTGTAGGGAGTGAAAGCTAGCGGAGCGTTGCAGACCTTCCAGTAATGCCATGGCCCCCGCTTCCATATTGGTTCATGATCCCAAAAATAACGAGAAGCCTACATTATTCGTTGGTGTAAATCATCATAAACAAACTACTATTTTTGGGGCTGCTTTATTATATGATGAGACAATTGGAACATTTGAATGGTTGTTTGACACATTTGCTAAGGCTATGATAGGGAAAATACCAAGAACTATTCTTACAAACTAGGACTGAAGAATGGCAACGACTTTCGCTTCTCAATGGCCAACAACGTATCACCGCTTATGTATATGGCATACCTATCAAAATGCAGCAACACATCTAGCTGATGTCTTTAAAGATTTTCAAAATTTTGCGACAGATTTTAGTCACTGCATATATGACTATGAAAATGAGAATGATTTTTTTTGAAGAATGGAGTGAAATGTTAAAAATGGATGGTCTGGAAGACAACAAGTGGTTGAAGAAAATGTTTGATATAAAAGGGAAATGGGCTTTAGTGTATGGGAGAGAAACCTTTTGTGCTGATATGACCACAACCCAATGAAGTGAGTCCATGAACAGTGTCATAAAGAAGTATGTAAGTTATAAACATGACTTACTTGAATTTTTTGAACACTTCCAAAGGCTGTTAGATGATCGTCGCTATGATGAATCTGTAGCAGATTTTAGAGGCAATCAAAGTACACCGACAATGATATTCCCTTGTAAGATTTTACAGCATGCAGCAAGTATATATACACACATGAAGTGTATGAAAAATTTAAGGACGAGCTATGCAAAGGGATTGATTGTAAATGGGAAGTTGATGGTGAATTAGGAAATTAAGTGATTTACAGAGTTACACCATATGGTAAGACTTCCCATCATCTTGTAACTTATGATTCATCCACAAATTCAATTTCTTGTAGTTGTAAGAAATTTGAATTTGCTGGATTTTTGTGTTCACATGCACTAAAAATATTGATGACTCTGAATATTGTAACAATTCCGGATGCATATATATTGAAGAGATGGACAAAAGCAGCTAAAACAGGAAATGTACATGTTTCCAGTGAAAGTAGCCCGGAAATGGAGTTAAAGGCAAAATTAAGTTTTCGTTACAAAGAGTTATCCTATCTATATATGCAGCTGATGACAAAAGCTTCTGAATGTGATGAAGCTTATTAAATTACTAAAGATGGATTTTGGAAAATGTTAGAACAAATGGATGCATGTTGTCAAGGGAAAAAGAAAATGAAAGAAGTGCGTATTGAAGAAAATAAAAGTGTGTATCAAGATGTTGACACTAATCCATCTGAAATCGCCTATAAAAAAATAAAAGGCATCAAAGTGAAAGAAAGAGTCACCTACAAGTCGAGCAAGAGACCAAGAAGTGCACTAGAAATGGCTACTAAGAAACACAAGTACAAGGTGAAAGAGAAGTCTTCATCAAAAAGATTACAGGTTAGACAATTTATTTAGTTTATGTGAACAATGCTATTTGATTGTTTGACTATTACTTTTTTTTTGGTTCCTTAGTTCTATGATGAATGATGAGTATAGAAATAGTATTAGGATACTTATTTATAATTTGGATAAAAATGATTGTAGGAATTTGAAAATAATGTTGTTCATTCAAGTATGGATTCTGGTACAATTCAAGGTTTTGTTCGAGAATTACCACCACAGCAAGCATAGTTATTCGTCATTTTTGTCTTGTATAGCATATTTGATATGTAATTCATTTTAAATTTTTATTTGAATAATTTATTCTTTAGATGACTAAACTACATTAACGATATCTTTTTTCAATGAAAATTTTAATTTGTGGTCGTCTCTCTTTAATTATATCAGGAATTTGGAATTCCAATAGAAAACATCTACAATAGGCGAAATGCTAAAAACATGACACAATTATTGCAAGTAAGTAAATAGTATGCTTTTTGTAGATATTATGTCAACCATTATTTGCATGTTGGTTCTTATTTATATTAATTTTTTCTAGTATTATACTTTTATAAGTTTATAGCTATTTGTTATAATGAAGGGTGGTCTTCTATTTCTTATTTTTTCGGTAGACGTTGGACCCTAACTTCTACCAAGGCTATGATTTGATGTCTTCGAGTTCAATAGCATAGCAGCATGCATCAATGAGTTTTGTCCAAGTAAGAAAAAACCTTGATTAATTACTTAATCTTGTATATATTAGTTTGATAAGTTACACTTATAATTCAATACATTTGCTAACTTAGCATTTGTTTTTTGTAGGCACAAGAACTGGGAAAAAATATGATGATACTGATTAACAAGTTGCTAAAGATGAATGATCAGTGCAAAAAACTTGGATGGTGTGAAGTTATACATTTATGCACCTCGGAATCTATCCACTCTTTTCTTTCTGTTCCCTTGTAGAAGAGGGATCATAGATTTTTATACACATCATTCCATTTTTTGTTTTCCTCATTCCAAGGTTTGAGCACAATGAAATTGATGATTATGCTGCCAAAATTCAAATAATGCTAAAAGTTGTAGAGAAAATGAACTAGAATGAAAAAATTGCTATACAAGATTTATATTGACGTGCAGGACATAATTAACTAGAATGGGCAGGCCTTGTATGATTACACTCTCCCTCTCCCTTGCTCGCCTTGTAGTTTTATGTACAATCGATTATTTTACAGCAAGCTGTTGAGTATGATCGTTCAAGTACATGACATTGTGGAGATTATTCAATGGCGAAAAGCGTATCTTAAAATACCATTAGACAGACATTGCAAGAACATGGCATTCTTCCCTTGCTAAATTCCCGAGATGGAAGAATTCCAGAATCAAACCATAACGCGAAACTTTAAAGCCACAAAAGCAAGCCATGGAGACCAAAGCCAATAATTTTCAACTTTGACATGAAAAAACATCTTAGCTGCACTTAATCAGACAAGGGGAATATCCACAACACCTTCCCAGGTATTTGGGATTTCACTTATCATCTTACAATCAAAGCAAAAGGCTGACGATCTCACACACAATTAACTTGAGTCTGCATAGCTCTAGTCTATTTATTTCCTCTCAAAGATACTGCAAGAATATATGCTTAAAACACGCGAACACTGAAGGGAAGCATGCCAACCCCTTATTCAGTAATAGTAGTGGATTGAAATAACATGAACCCCTAACAGACCTCCACTTGCCAGTTTGCTCACTCATCATCATAGTCTTTGCGGTGGTGGTGGTGGTGGTGATGCTTGCAGGGATGTTTCTTTTCCTCATCATCATCAGAGCCCTCACCGCCCTGCCAATGTAAAAGCATGACATTGTAAATCAAACCAATCGTAACAAGTACATAAAAAAATATATCATGATACATAATATCTCCCCCCTCCAAAAAAAACCAAAACTCTTCTCGAGTATAAAATATACTTAAAAAGAACATCATCAGTATAATGGTTACAATAACATCTGCAGCATGATCTACAAGTTGATTCCCCTGCAATGGACTAGTTTTACGGTAAAAGCAAAACAGAGACATCATTGAGCTATTGTCCTTTGATCTCAAAATAATTCAATCATCTTCTAAATTTTCTTCTGTTATTATACGGTTTATCCTTTCACCCCTTCGTTCTCATGTTTTTTATATGCATGCATGGATATGCATAAGTGCAAAAAATCACTCTTATTTCACGGTGATGCTTAAACAACATATGATAGATTTATACAAACATCAAATGAATCTCAATGCTCAATTAATATGGAAATTCACATGAAACAAGGACACTGGTTTACACAAATTCCCAATCTTAAACACTAGTAAACCAAGCAGGATAAGAAACAGAACCACTCCAATGCCCCTGTTCAATGATAAGTTACTTCTGCTGCCAATAAACCACAAAAAAATAGGGATAAATATGTTACCCCCGACTGCCTTTAACTGCAGTAGTTTCTTGCCATGCACAAAAGCTGTAATCTATAAGGCAGTGTGTACTAAAATGAAGAGAGTACCCAAAAAAAATTCCAAAGCACTAGCCAAGTGAAGTATGAGTATATATGACAGCCATAATTTGAGAACAAATTTCAGCAAGGAGACACAATAAATACGAATGACAGAATAATGGGCAAAGAAAATAGCAGGAAAACAAAGGCAAGAAAAAAACTACATTGCCCAAAAGATTTGAGGAAGCCCATCGCAGTATTGTGAAAGAATTCTCTAGAATATTGGAGGAAGCCCATCCTAGGATGTTGAGGCTATCAGTGAATTCCATGGAAAAAATGATTCATGACACCTAGGCATTTGATCGAACAGGTGGTGAGCTTCGTCCAATTGCCCATTGAGAGCACATAATCTGAAGAAAGGGCTCCGAAGAAAGAAATTGGGGTTCCCAATGCTTCTCCACGCTATTAGAGATGCGCCAACCTTGGGATGCTTTACTCCTAACCCCACAAGGTTCCGAGATGGAGCTTAACCTGAGTCTCGATTAAGAATGGCGATGATCCACCTTTCACACGGCGCACGATTCCATGGACAGTTTCCTTCGACTTCGTGACGGAGGACATAGCTTATGATCATCGGCCGAAATCATGCCACCAGGCATTTGAATTGTGAGTGATATCTGGTGAAAGGATAAGTAGTGATATCTGACGGAAGCTTTTGAGAAGAAATTATATTCTGATGGGATTCTAATTTCATGGTTTCGTGGTTTTTTTTTCCCTTGTTTAATCTCTAATTTTATTTTTTTGGTTTTTATTTTAATTGATTTTGGTTATAGAGATTAAGTTTCTCTGCCCGATTAATCAGTTAATTAATTAAACATGGTCCGAGTTGGGTTGTTCTAGGATTTGGTTTATAAAAGGACACTTGGCAAGTTTAGAATGAATGGGATAGGATGTGAGACAGGGTGTGGTACAGAGAATCCATTGCAAAGAACTGGCTTGGGGGGTTGAAATTGGCGATGCCCATAAATTAGGAGGAATTGTAATTTTGATCCTCAATCTATTACTCATGTGCCAAACTAGTCCCCAATTTATTTTGTAAGGCAAATGTAGTCCCAATCTATCCAATTTTGTGCAAAAGTAGGCAATTGACTGATTCCTTCCAATTTCTAATGGAATCATGGCATGCGCAATCACATACCAGCACTTAAAATCTTTTTTTTTTTCGTTTACTCAGAAAACTCAGCACTTAAAATAGACTAATATCGGCTGAAAAGGAAAACTAGGCAACTATGTTGCAAATTTGAAAACTTACTCTTCTTCCCTGAACAAGCCAGAGAAGAGCTGCTTCCTTGCTTCCATCATCGGCAAGCCACCGAAAACCAGGAACCAGAGAAGTACGGCACAAAAATTATAAAATTTTTTGCAGTTACGTTCTTGGGCCCATTTTAGTGCTTGCTTTACTGGATTTTTCTTTGTTTAATCTAGCACTGAAGGATTACCACGCTGCTTTAGAAAATATTGATTTCGGATGCAGAGAAATCTCAAACTGGTGGTTGTTAATGTGGTTCCAGTGCAAAGATCAAGCAATTGGCACCCTTTGAAATATTCTTCGAAAATGGCGCTTGTTAGAAACTTGTCATCAAAAGAGAGGTATTATTGGAACTTAGAGAATGACGAGCTTCGGAATGAGGTGATGAGTAAGAAGATTATTGAAAGATGAATTTTGCAGTATGAGAGTAGGAAGGGTAGTAATAATGGTAGTGTTGGTGGGGGCTTTGGGAGAAAATATTTTTTTTTAATTATAGGATTTGTGTGACAATTGGTACTCGTGCAATTGCTTTCAAGGACAAATATTTCCCATCAAATCCAGAAGCCATTGACGATGGGATTACAGATGATATGTTATATCAAATGCTGGCATTGACGAAAAGAAGTTGAAAGCCAATGGAAAGTCAAAATCTTCTGGTTCTCATCTTATTGACGTTTCAGTGAGCAGAGAGAGAAAGGATAGTTTAGTTGGAGTCATACTAGAGATTTTGGGGGATCCCAACAAAGGGATGGCGTGTCAACTTTTGAGTTCATAAGCGGTGGAGTTTTGGAGCTTTGCTGAATTACTTTACATGCGGATATTTCTCCAAGTACGGAATTTTAGAAGCTAAGTTTCCTAAGCTGCGGCAATAGCCTATCAGAAGGTACAAATCTTTTGTTTTAGTTGCTCTTCCATCAAATATTGGAGAAGAAGGCTACGTTTCTGAAATTGCAGCATCAGTCCCCAAGTTTTCCTTTTAGTCGATATTAGTCAGTTTTAAGTGCTGAATTTTTTGAGTTAAAAAAATGCTTTTAAGTGTTGACAATGACTGCACGTGCCATCATTCCGTTAGAAATTGGAAGGAATTCATCAATTGCGTATTTTTGCGTAAAATTGGATAAATTGGAGACTACATTTGCTTTGCATAATAGATTAGGAACTAATTCCATGCATGAGTGATAGATTAGGGACCAAAATAACAATTCTCACGATAAATTATTACAAGCATCTTCAATTGATCGAAATGAACCGTGCAAATGGTTACTATCTGCGAGCATGTCAAATGGGTCAATAAAAAATTGAGAAATTCCACTATTGTAAGGCGTCCCATTGGAATCCCAAAGCTCAGTAGACGAAACCTGTGGATGATAGTTTAAATTAAATGGACTCACTTGCATAGTACTATGCATAACTGGATATGCCGGTCCAATAGATTGATCCAATATGGAGTTTAACCGTGAAGGCCCAGCTTGTACTAACTTGCCCACCTTGCTGCTTCAGGATCCTGATGTGGATGAGACTTGATGTTTGTGACCTCTGTTGGCTGCTCATCAAAACTACCACATGGCTTACGTTTTACTTTCTTCATTAATTTGGCCTGCAGAAATTTTACACCTTTTGTTATGAAGCCACACTTTCCTTTTGCTTTCTTGGCAGATGAATTAATTGGTGAAGAGATAGTAGTGTCCTTCCCCTTTGACTTGTGAAGAGGCACATTGGAAATTGGCATAATGGCTGGGCCATGATTATTAAATGGATGTGAAGTAGTTCTATCTGGCTCATGTAGGCGTGGCTGCATGATTTCTAGCCCATGCAGAACTGCTTCACCTTCATTATCAACACTATCAAGGGCCAGGGAAAAAGAATAGTCGTCAGAGGTTGACTGGAATTAATATTGTCTTGCTCAAGAGGTTGTCTTCCTAGATTAGATTAGAGGGGAGAGGGAGTCTAAAGAGGTTGTGTTTGAGGCTAACAGGTACACAGATTTTATTTGATCAAGGGAGTATTTTGCCACAATCCTTGAATTTTTTTTGTTGTAGGTGAGATTTGAACTCCTATCTACAGTCCAAGAAAGGACTTAAGACCCTTCTGGTGGTGACTGAGCCGAGCTTAGTGATCTCCAATGTTTTAATTGTAGACCATGAAAAAAAAGTAATGGCATATGTTAAGGACCAAATAAGCATGTCGGCTCATTAAATATTTTAATTTGTCCAGTAATGAAAGTTAGGTACAGCACGTTAGGCTTGTTTATTGTTAAATAGTAAAGTTTTGACTTCCCTCCATTATGTACTAGTGATGGACCCAACACTTGACAACGTGTGTACAAGTGATAAAAAAATCTTTTATGAATTAACGAATGTAACATCTCTCTCTCTCTCTCTCATGAGAGTGCCTTTCTCTCTCTAGTAGAGAACCTCTCTCCCCTCGTGGATGTTTATACAGTTTTAAAGTCTAAAATTCAAATTTTCTGTACTTTTTCAGTCTCAAATTTCTGCACATAGCAAGCCATAAAATCAAGTGATCTGTTAGCTGTGATTAACAATGAATAACCTTCAAGATTTAATCACATTGAATCTGGATTTGATCTGCGGCAGCTGAGCTTCTTCCTCCTTTGAGTCATTCAGCTGGATCAGTTTTGTTAACTCAGTTGATCGCACAGCTCGTTTTGAATGAAATTGTGTCTGATCTAGCTTAGTAGTTTCCTTGTTTACTCTAGTCTTTGTGTCTATTCAGATTTCAGTAATAATCCTTGTTTGAGTTTATCTTTTTCAAATCCAAGTGGCCTGTCTCTGGTTTCCTGTTTGGTTTGTTTTCTACTAACTGTTCTTACTGGTTTCCTAGTTTTCATCTTGGAGCTGGAGAGCTGAAGTTCATTGTTCTGTGATTATCAGCGAGGTTTCCTGAGTACTGCATCAATGGCTGAGGAGCTGGAGGAAGTGCTCAGCAAGTTCGATCTGTCAGATAAGGAGGCGGCAGGAATTCAAATTGAAGGGGATGATGCTTTCCAGGGAGTGGAGGAATGTCGGTTGAGCATTATTGGCAAAGTAATTGGAGATAAAGTGGCTAATATCACAGGTATTAAGAGCTTTTCCAGTAATGTGTGGATTTTGCCAAAAATGTGAAGGTTGTAGAAATAGGTATGAATTTGTTTCAGTTTATATTCATGAATCAGTATGATATGGACAGAGTTTTAAATCAGAGGCCATAGGTGTATGATAATTTACCTCTGGTTGTGATTCCTTGGAAGGAAGAGGTTGAAATAGATGCTAAGGCTTTTAGTAAAACATGGATATGAGTGCAGATCTGGAACCTCCCAATCCATTGGATAACTAAGGAAATTGGGCGTAAGATTGGTGGAGTTTTTCACTCAGTTAAGGAGGTCATCATTCCTAATGGTGGGGGGAAAGATGGTAAACATCTGAAAATCCTAGTGGAAATTGATATTGAACAACCTTTGTTAAGGGGAACCACGGTCAGGATGAATGGGGTGATGAAATGGATTGAGTTTAGGTATGAGAAATGTCTTGATTTCTGCTATTTTTGTGGGAAACTGGGGCATAATGAGAAAAATTGTAACATGAAAGGGAATTATCTGGATAAGAAACTCAATTTGGAGCATGGATGAGAGCTAGTAATGCTAGGAGTCCAAAAAAGCATAATAAAACATATGCAAAGTATAATGAGGGCGTTGAGGAGGTCTCTAGGACTAATGGTAAGGGGAATGTGGTAAACAACTTATTCTTGACATGGGGGGGAGGTAATACCAGTTGGCATGGGCAAGAAGGGAGGGGGAGGGATGGCAACATAAGGAGTAGTCGAATTCTTTCAAAGGATACTTTGTTTGAACAGAAGAGTGTTGGCAGTATGGGGAATGAGGGAAGGGAAGGCGTGGTGGAAAAGAAAGTGGAAAAAGAGTCTAATACTAACCTGAATATGGAAGGAGAGGGAGAGAGGGAGCTGAGTTCTGGTAAGGGGACTGGGGGTCAGTTGGAAAAGGTGGAGGATGATACAATGTGGATTGATGGGAGGCAAAAGGAGAAAAGGGTGAGTAAGGTAGGGGGAGAGAGGAGGGAAAAGGGAAGGGAGCTGGGAAGTATAGGGGAAGTAGGGGCTGGAGGAGGTTGGTGCAGGAAGTGGGGAGGAGAGTGCCTTTGGGGAAGGCATGGTGGAAAAGAAAGTGGAAAAAAAGTCTAATACTAACCTGAATATGGAAGGAGAGAATTCTGGATTGAATGGAGAGGGAGAGAGGGAGCTGAGTTCTGGTAAGAGGACCGGGAGTCAGTTGGAAAAGGTGGAGGATGATACAATATGGATTGATGGGGGCAAAAGGAGAAAAGGGTGAGTAAGGTAGGGGGAGAGAGGAGGAAAAAGGGAAGGGAGCTGGGAAGTATAGGGGAAGTAGAGGCTGGAGGAGGTTGGTGCAGGAAGTGGGGAGGAGAGTGCCTTTGGGGGATAAAAATTATGGAATGGATATAGAAAAGGATTCTGGTAAGAGGAAACAAGGGGATATGGTTGGGAAGGAGAATTGTGGGGAGCTAGTGATTGGAGTACGGAAAAAATTAAAGGGGATAGCAGGGGGAGTTGGTAGAGAGGACCTTTTGAAGGTGGTGGAGCCCAACCTTAATGGGGCTTCCAGCCCTCAATGAGAGTTGTGGTGTGGAACTGTCGAGGTGCTAGGAGCCCCTTGACAGTTTCCCAAATGGAGGAGGTTATGAGACTCCACTCCCCTGAGATTATTTTTCTAGTCGAAACAAAAAATAAAAAAGCAGTATGAATAAGATTAAGAGGAGGTTGAAATATGATAGTCTTTTTGTGGTTGACCCAATAGGTATGGCTGGAAGCTTGACTGTACTTTGGAGGAAGGAGATAGTAGTTAGAAGAGTTCTGTTCATTGAGTTCACTATAGAACTTAATGTGGTAGGGAAGGGGAATGAGGCAGATTGGTGGTTTATTGGGGTCTATGCTAGTAGTATAGATTTAGTAAGAGCACAGCAGTGGAAAATTATAAAAAATAGATCTACAATTTGGGGTTCGAATTGGATCCTGGCAGGAGATATGAATGATATATTGTCTAGTGAAGAGAAATGGGGTGGGAGGCTGAGAAGTGACAGCAGTTTTAGAGTGTTTAGGAATTTGTTAATGACAACCAGTTGATTGATATTGGCTTTGAGGGGATTCCTGGACCTGGTGTAATGATTGGGATGAGGATGGGGAGGTCAAGGAAAGATTAGATAGAGTTCTGTGTAGTTGGGACTGGAGAAGGGAACATGGCAAAGCTAAGTGTGTGCACCTGCATAATGAGGCTTCTGATCATTGTATGTTGCTACTGGATACTGAGCCAAAACATAGGGAATGGAAAAAGAGATGTTACTTTGATAAAAATTAGGTGCAGCACAAGGAGGTTAAGGGTATTATTACTACAGCTTGGGGGAAACAACAGGTGGGGTCTAGAGGTTTTAGGCTTCAAAAGAGAATTAAAGAGTGTAGGATGGTACTATTAAAATGGAGGAGGCAATACAATGCTAATGCTAAATCACAAATTAGTAGGATTAAGGAGGAAATAGCAGAGGTTAATATAGGACAGCAAGTGGATAAAAAGGGAAGGTTGAGTACCCTGAAAAAACAACTCACTGAGGCTTATAGGAAGGAAGAGGCTTACTGAGGGCAAAAGGCCAGAGTACAATGGCTGAAGGAGGGGAATAGGAACACTAGGTATTTCCATTCTATGGTAGAGGGAAGAAGAAAGAGGAATAGTATAACTACTCTTTAGAGGGAGGATGGTACTTGGTGTGAATCTGAGAGGGAGTTTGAAGGGGAAAT
The DNA here is from genome assembly GCF_036785885.1 of Coffea arabica. Classification (NCBI taxonomy): domain Eukaryota; kingdom Viridiplantae; phylum Streptophyta; class Magnoliopsida; order Gentianales; family Rubiaceae; genus Coffea; species Coffea arabica. Next base: position 7,212,758 of record NC_092319.1, on the reverse strand, counting down.
TAATGAGTACTTTGAGAAACTCTTTACTTCCAGTAATCCAAGGCAGTTTGATGCAATACTCAGGGGTATTCCACAAGTGATTACAAATCAGATGAACAACAAGCTCACCAAACCAGTCTCTGAGATGGAAGTCAAGAAAGTAGCCTTTTCCTTACATCCCAATAAGGCCCCTGGATCTGATGGTATGACTCCTTTTTTCTTTTAGTATTTCTGGGATGTACTAAAAAATGATCTTATTGCAGCCATCTCTAGTTTCTTTCATTCTGGTCATTTACTGCAAGCTATTAATGAGACTATTATCACTCTAATTCCTAAAGTTGAATCTCCTATCTCTGTGTCTCAATATAGGCCTATTAGTTTGTGTAATGTCGTGTACAAAATTATTTCTAGGATTCTTGTTAACAGGTTATAGCCTTTTCTGCAACATTGCATTAGTAGTAATCAGTCTGCTTTTATTCCTGGCAAACAAATCATTGATAATATTGTGATTGCTCATGAAAGTATTCATTGTTTAAATCACAGAAGAATAGGATCTAATGAGTATATGGCTCTTAAATTAGATATGGCTAAAGCCTATGACAGAGTAGACTGGCCTTTTGTTGTTAAGATGATGGAAAAAATGGGATTTTGTCTGATTTGGATAAATTGGATTTTCAAATGTATGTCTTCTGTTGGGTATTCTTTTAATGTGAATGGTGAAAAGAAAGGTTGGGTTAGGCCTTCAAAAGGGATAAGGCAAGGGGATCCACTATCCCCATACCTATTCTTATTAGTATCTGAAGGTCTGTCTAGTCTGTTAAAGCATGCATTGGACAACCATTGTCTGACAGGACTAAAGATTGCCAAAGCCAGTCCTGCTATTTCTCATTTGTTCTTTGCAGATGACACCCTCATCTTTTGTAGGGCTAGTATAGAAGAGTCTAAACAGGTGATGAAAATCTTGGAGATGTATGAAGCAGCTTCAGGACAGAAGATTAATTTAGATAAATCTTCTATTTTTTTCAGTAAAAACACTGAGATGAGTAATAAGGCAGAAATCCTCAGAATACTAGAGGGAATGAAACAGGTGGACCAGAGCAAGTATCTTGGGTTACCTATGGTTATTGGGAGATCTAAAAATCAGGTTTTCAGCTATATCAAGGAAAGAGTGTTGGGGAAGCTTAAGGGGTGGAAGAAAAATTGTTGAGTCAGGCTGGGAAGGAAGTGTTGTTAAAATCTGTGATATTAGCAATGCCTGCCTATGCTATGAATTGTTGTAGGTTGCCTAAGAGCTTGTGTCAGGATATAAGTAGAGAAATGGCTCGCTTTTGGTGAGGGGAGAGTGAAGGGAAGAGGAAGACTCACTGGGTAGGATGGGGAAAGTTAGCTGCTGTTAAAGGGAAGGGTGGCTTGGGCTTTAGGGATTTGCAGGATTTTAACAATGCCATGTTGGCTAAGATGTTATGGAGGATTCTGACACAGCCTAATCTGTTGATGAGTAAGGTATTAAAGGGGAAGTACTTCAAAAGGGAATCTATTTGGAAAACACAGATAAGGGCAGGTGACTCCTGGATCTGGAAGAGCATAATGAGTGCAAGGCAGGTGATGGAAAGAGGAGCTAGGAAAAGAGTAGGGGATGGTAGAACAGTGGATATATGGAAGGACAGGTGGATACCAGAGGGAGGAACGGGTATGGTGGCAACTCACAGGCCTGCAGGTTGTCATGTCCAGAAGGTACATGAGCTGATTCAGAATAGGAAGTGGAGCAGAGCTGTGATGGAATCTTTGCTAAGTGAGGAGGACTGTAGAAGGATAGAAGGAATTCCAATTAGTCTATGTGCTGGAAAGGATAATTTGGTGTGGCCACTTACCAAATCTGGTCAATATTCTGTCAGAACTGGATATATGCTGGCTAGAGATATGAGGGGGGAATGGAGAAGGAAGGATCAGCAAGAGGCTAGCAATAGCATGAATGAACCCAACTCTAAAGCCTGGAGGGTGCTTTGGGGGTTAGACATCAAACATAAACTGAAACATTTTATCTGGAAATGTTTGCATGGTGTCTTACCAGTCAATGAGGTGATCAGAAGGAGAATAGGTAAGGGTGAGGATAAATGCAGCTGTTGTGGGGAGTTGACAGAAACTTTGGAACACATGTTTTTCTTTTGTAGGCATGCTGAGTATATATGGAAGGCAGCTCCAATTGATTGGGATGGTTTAAAAGAGTTCAGGCACAGTTTTTGGCTTTGGTGGAATAGCTTGATGGAAGCAAAGGACGGAATGGAAGGAAGAAACCACATTGCTTTGACAGTGAATATACTTTGGCAGATATGGAAATCAAGGAACCAAGTGCAGTTTGATGAGAGGAGTAACTGCCCTAGGAGAACAGCTAGTAAAGCTGTGTAGGAGTGGGCTGAGTATACAGATGTTAGGAAGGGGGTGGCTAATGCTAAGGAAAGGAAGAAGGAACAGGTGGCTGGGGTACGTAGATGGCTTCCACCTCCCCAGGGCTGTATTAAACTAAACACTGATGCAGCCTTGGTGTTAAAAGGTAGAAGAATTGGGTGGGGAGTAGTGGCCAGAAAGGAGGATGGAGAGGTTGTAGGGGCTTGGGCAGGTGGTGAAAGTAGGAACGGAACCCCAGCAGTGGAGGAGGCCTTAGCTATCAGAAAAGTTGTGATTAAGGCTAGACTGTGTGGCTGGAACAAAGTTGAAATACAATCTAATTGTAAGCTGATGGTGGACAAGCTTAGGGAGAGAAATGTGGATGATCCAGTCACGGGGACCATCTTAAATGACGTTTTGGTTTTAAGTCAAGATTTTGATATTTGTCATTTCTCTTTTGTCAAAAGAGAAGGCAATCGTGTGTCTCATAAGCTGGCAAAATTTGCCACAAGCTTGCATGACGAAATCAGTTGGAAGGATTCCTTTCCAATTTGGCTTACTAGTTTAGCCAAGAATGATGTAAGAGCAGTTGCTCCAACTCTGTAATTTCTGCTTGGTTATAAATTTGTTATCGTTTGAAAAAAAAAAAAGAATTAACGAATGTAAATTCATTAGCTGACAAGAATATTTAGTAGTAGTAAATAAAAAATTAATACAAAAAAGTCATAAAATTCAAATAAAAAAATTAAATCAAGCAATTATCTATAAGCGATTATGTATAAGTAATAAACATATATTTCATTGGTTTTGTGATATTAGTAATTGAGTTGAAGTGGATTAGTGGTGAGAAGTTATTTAAAGGATAATTTAAAAGTGATGATTAATTGTTACATCAAATCACTTGCTCTAGTTTAGTAGTTTTATTATTGTAGAGATGCTGTCATGTGCTCTTGGGTAGGGTTTAAGGATACTACGAATGTAGTGAATCACGACTTCATAACTAAAACGATAAAAAGTGATAATCTAGCTTCATACAAGTTGAAGCAACACATGAGAACATATCTAATCAAAGCTGTACTATAACTCAGAGCCCAGACTTTTTCTCTTTAGAAATCACCCTTTCTCCAGCAGATAAATGCCTGACCAGCTTTTATTTAGTATTTAGTATGTACTAAACTACGCCAAACTGGAATTTCCAAGTTCATGTTCCTGGAATTCACAGTTTCTGATAGAGTTCCACAGGAAGTCGTGGAGTGAGGAGAACTTCAAGAGGTTTTAGCTTAGGCAAGGCAACTCCCAATCCTTCACCCATATCCACCGGCATCCCCATCGGTGTTGCAATATCAAATGCCTGCAGCATACGTGCAAGCGTCAACTGAACAACATTCATCCCATAATTGACCGCAGGGCACATTCTTCTTCCAGAGCTAAATGGAATATACTCGAAACTCTGCCCTTTTAAGCTGATATTTGCATGAGAATTCAGAAACCTCTCTGGTTTGAATTCCAATGGATCAGACCAAATTCGGGGGTCTCTGTGCAGTTTCCAGAGATTAACGATTAAACGGGCACCTTTTGGGACGAAAAAATTGCCTAGGTAACAGTCTTCAGTGGCTTCGCGAGGTCCCGATAATGGACCTGGTGGATACAAGCGGAATGTTTCCTTCACAATGGCTTGTAAAAAACTTAAGTTCTTGATGTCGGCCTCTTCAATCCATCTCTGTTTCCCTACTTGGACGTCCAACTCGTTCTGTGCAATCTTCAAGATATTTGGATGATTGAGTAGTAAAGATAGTGCCCAAATTAACGTCTCTGCTGTGCTCTCTGACCCTGTCATTATAAGAGTCTGAAACCAATTTCAGAGACAAGGGAATAGAAACGACAAAGCAATACATCAATTTTAACAGAAAAAAATTAGAGCCTTAATCATCTAAGAAAAATGTGTCCGTGGTGTTTGGTGAGTCAAAGAAAAAGTTTCCCAAAAAACAAATGGCAGCACAAATGGGAGTAAAAAACTGTTAGTGTGTTTATTTTAAGTGGTCCAAGGAAATTTGCCAAGAAACAGAGTTGTGATTTCAGTACTGCAGTTGTTGATTTGATGATGGCATCGCGCTTATGGCCAGAAATTTCTCCAGTTTCTGGTTTTGTTGATAGCATTACGTCCATGAAATCGTGAACGGCTTCACTTTCAGGATGTGATTGCTTTGCTTTCTGGATATGTTCTTGAAGCCATTGCCCTAAGACCTCATCAAGTTCTTTGCCCGCCTTCTTCATGGATTTGATATGGCCTCCAATGTCCAACCATTCAATCCATGGAATCACATCCGAGAAAACAAAAACTCCGCCAAGATAAAGCATTTTCTTTATAGCTTCTTTCATACGCCTATCTTCAGAATTATCGTTGCCTTGACTGCTTGTCGAAAATGGCCTTCCTACAAGCATCCTGAGGATGAGGTTGAAAGTCAATAGCTCAAACCATTCGTTTAAGACAACTTTCGTAGGAACATCAACATCAGGACGATCATTCTTTGAGCATAGGGAGTACAAATCCCTGATCCATTTGTTGAATTCTGAGGCTCTAACATGCTTGAGCTTCTCAAGACGCTGGTTAGTGAGGAGTTCCAGAGTGACCATTTTGCGGACATCACGCCAATATGGTCCATAAGGTGCTAACGCAAAGATTGCATTGTTGTTACCCATGTACTTGGCTAGTGCCGTATTAGGCCGACTAGCAAATGTTTTGTCATTGATCGTGAAGCACTCTTTCACCATCTCCCAACTGCTCACCACGATGGCCGGACGACTGCCAAGCCGGAGTGAGAAAGTCGGGCCGTATTTATCTGCCATGGATCCCAGTATTCGGGCAAGAGGAAGTTGGCCACCTAGATGATGGAGATGGCCTATGAAGGGCAAAGCTCCAGGTGCTTCTGGAGCAGTGTTTCTCACATTCTGTACAATGTCCTTCGCTCTTTTGTGTTTGAAAAGACTCTTGCTGGATAGAAGAGATAGCAGCAATAGTGCGACTAAGATGGTAGAAAGAATGTCCATGTTATTCACGGAGATGAATGGTTCTTTCTTTGAGCGATTTGAGTCATGAATGCTGCCTACGTACTTATAAGGCAGGAGATCTATGGATGTAGGTCCACTTGACAAACAATGAATTCTTAAAAGAGATCTATGGATGTCGGTCCACTTGACAATTAATTGATTAGTTGGTTTTAGATTTTGAGATTTTTGGAAAAATAGTAAAGTGGACGCAATGGAAAATCACTTCACATGCAAAATTTTAGCCAGCAAAAATAGTTTAATTGATGAAGTAGACAACACTGTGATCAATTTTAGAAGTTCAGTGGGTACATTGGAACAAAAACTAGTTTGGATTGTTAGTTTCCACACAATAATTTTTATATTTTAGGGGACTATATTTATCAATTATTTTTTTACTTCATAATATACGTCAAATCGTTACAGTATATTTTTTATAAAAATTCTTTAAAAAAATTTCAAACAGGACTTAAGGAAGATTCTAAAATAGTTTGATGACTTGTGCCCTTTTACCCCATTGAAAATTAATTACTTGGAAAAATCGCCTTGAGTTTGAGAGTAAATAAGTTGTTTTCAAGATTTAAATCTTTGTTTAGTCATCCTAAACGCGATTCTCGTTTGGGCTGCCGGAGTGAAGAATAATGCTTGCCACGACCAAAGTCACGCAGCCATTGATGCTTACTTTTTGTCTCTTTTAGAAGCACAAATTAGCAGGACTGAGAAGGAATTATTTTGGTGGACCAGTCATTCCTTCTAGCGTTTTAAAGATTAAGGTTAAGTTATCGTGAGGGCTAAATCTAAATCTAGGGGTGGGCACAGGTCGGGTATCCGTCATAAACGGTAATTGACTGACCCGACCCTAATATGTCAAATTATTAATTTTTTGACCCTAATCCGCTCCCATTTTTCTCGGATACCCGAAAAATAGAGGCGGGTCATAGGGTACCCACCCCTACCAAAAAAAAAACTTATTTGGACATCAAGTGTATTCGACATTCCTTTGCATCAGCAACCAAACAGAGTAAGAAAAGCACAACAAAAGCAATAAATGGAATTGAGTAGAAACAGAATGATTGAGCAGAAAAGTGAATGTGTGGAGTTTGACCATTTTGAGACATGATATGCAAGCCAATTTGTTTCACTTCAGGACCTTGTGCTATGCACTTAGTTATAGTTTGTGGTTATTGCAGGCAGATTCTCCAATTCTTGGTCTTTTGGAGGTTCGTGGGGGCCGAATTGCAGTATATGGGGACTCCAACTGCTTGGACAGCAGCCATATGGTGTTTAGGAAACAATTGAATGAGAAGAAGAAATGGTGAAAGGAGGCAAGGAGCTGCCCGTTGCCCGTTGCCGCGTTGCGGCCAGAAGCCCAGAACTAGAAGGACTGAAGTCTGAAGGAGTGTCGGCAGTGCTGAAGTGAAGACTCTACGCTTCCAATTGAATGACTGATATGTTAGGGTTAATAACTTTAAAATATTATAAATTTACCCCTATATTTTTTAATATTTGTACAATATACCCTCGGGTCGGATACCCGCGGGTTTTTAGTTTTATGATCCGTATCCGTATCCAAATATTATGGGTACCCGACCCTATCTGATCCACTGATAAAAATCGGGTCGGATATCCTAATTTTTGGAGCGGGTCGATCGAGTTTTCAGATTTTTTGCCCACCCCTATCTAAATCCATACTTCTCCGTACTTAATCCACATCTTATGCACTTATTTGACAAAAATGACCTTAGCTTTTAAGTTTTAAGGTTTTTTAAATAGATGCCCAGTTAATGTATTTAAAATTCATATAACATATTATATGTGTATAGATATGATATAATTATTATCCTCCCTGTATTTATATACTTTTCTTATATTTGTTTATGTTTCCTAATTAATCTTACATTTTCGAAAATATGATACTTGAAATATATCTTAACGAGTCACCTATTCTATAGACCCTAAGTTTTAAGTTTATTTGATGCTATTTTCATAGTTTTAAAAAACATATGTTTACATAGCAAAAACGAGGAAAAATAAATGTTTGCATTGTAATAGGGAGTGTTTTCAAACATTTTACAAGTGTGGGAGACTATTAATTTACAATTTAAAATTTAATCTAGCTATCAAAATTTTTCAATTACTAATAATGATGTAAATAGCAATGTCTACATAATTCAATTCCATAAAATCAAAATCTAAGCAATTTTCAAGGTGGAATATGCCTTCTTATTATGTGTTAGTGTTAAAAAAAGTTTAACAAAATAAAGGTAGTGAATCATATATAATAGGAAGGAGGAACAAAATTAAAGCTAACTTATAGAGTTGGGAGGGATGGAGTTTGGTGGATTGGCCATTCCGTCTAATGAGTCCAAAGATTGGGTTGGTTAAGTCCTTGACTAGACCTAAAATCTGGCGCAATAAAATTGACAATCAGAGAACTGCAATATTTCTTTGCATGATATAAATGATTTAATTATATGTGATAAGATGAGAGAGATTGTAAGTTGAAAGTTCTAGATTTAAAACCTCCCACTTATAATAAATAAATAAATAAACGGAGGGAGGGTTGCGTTGGGTGATAAAATAGGAAGGATTGTAAATACGAGATCCGTGGATTCAAAACCTCATGTGCATAGAAGTTCTTTATGCACATTAAAAAATAATTTTTTTGTTACGTCATTTTATCTATATTATCTTACTCCGTTCTAACCTAAGGGGAAGGCCCAACTGAGCCTACGGGGGATCGATGTGGATTAAATCACTATTGGATTGAAAAAAATCACATATTATAATAATTGGTGGGACGTAAGATTTAAACCCTACACCTCACCAAGCCTCAAGGACGACTTGGTGGTCGCCAACAGCAACGTCAAGGGAAAATAGCCAATTTCGTCTCTAAACTTTTTTGCCGTGACAATTTAGTTCATGTATAATTTTTTTGGCCAATTTAATCGCTATACTTATTTAGCGGTTCCAATTGAGGAATGCCACGGCGGCGCCACCATCTAAATTCAATTAAGTTACTAATTGAGCAAGGGTATTTTTGGTTGTTCACTGATGGGTCTTCGGCACAAAATTGTGCTGTTGAGCGGTGGCCAAACAAGAAAACTTGCTACTGAAACAAATATGGATTCTTCCTGCTTTAGATCTCTAGCCAAATTTACAGCATGTGCCATTGTGGTGCTACTTTCCCTTTCTTGCTTCAGTTTTACCACGACAGGTGCGTCCATTTCTTCCTTATCTCGTGGAGTGATTCTAAAATTCGGGAATTTTCTGTTGCTTCTTGATTTTGATGAAATGGGATTTTGACAATTTTGCAAAGATGATTTTACTGGTGTGTCACAATTATGAGGCGGATATAGCAACTTGGTTAATTGGTCGAAGAATGGGAGAATGCAAATGAATAAATCATCAAGCTCGGATCTTTTTGTCTTTCCATGCAACTCTTTGCTGTCTTTTTAATGGGTTTTTGGGAAACAGGATTTCTATATTCCGCTTGTTTGCTAGAGCCTTGGTTTGAATACAAGATGCTCTCTGTTTTGTGATTGTCATGCGGAAATGACAAGAAGAAGCACTGGCTTTATATCTTCGGCAAAAAATTCTTCTTTTGTTACTGTGTCCCAACAGTCAACTACTCGAAATACCCTGCTTAGTTGCTCAATTAGTGACTTGATTGAATTTACGTGGTGGTGCCGTCGCGACGTTGCTCAATTGAAACCGCTAAATAAGTATAAGAATTAAATTGGCCACAAAAATTATACATGAACTAAATTGATACGACAAAAAAGTTTACGGACGAAATTGACATTTTTCCTAGCGTCAACTTTGAAACTTCATACAGAATAGGAGCTGAGATTTTATTTATTTATTTATTTTTTGGCATAGACTAGAAGCTGAGATTTGACACAATCGGCGTGTCTCTCGTGTTTGCATGGATTTGACACTTTTCTTTTTGTTGTTATCGTCGTCTTATCTATATTATCCTAATCTGTTCTAACCTAAGGAAAAAAGGTTTAACTAGGCCTACGGGGGGATTAATGGGGACTAATTCATCATTGTATTTAAAGAAATCACGTATTGTAACAATTAATAAGAGATAAGATTTGAACTCTTTAACTCTCACTCTATCAAATCAAACCTTAAGGGCTTGGTGGTGACTGACAGTACTCAACTTTGAAACTTCATCCAGACTAGCAGCTGAGATTTTTTTTTTTTTTTTTTTTTTTTGGACATAGACTAGAAGCTGAGATTTGACACAATCGGCGTGTCTCTCGTGTTTGCATGGATTTCGCTGTGGATCCCAACTGAAGCACGCGTGTCCACCTATGTTTTCAGAACCGGACCGGATAGCGACTCGGCCGAGGTCAGGGGTCAGGGGTCAATGGGTTCGACCGGGGGTCGATAGGGGTCGAACCGGATGACGTCATAAATAAAAATTATTTTAAAATTAAAATGTTATATATATAATATCTAATAATATATTGATATTAATAAAGGCATATTCATATATATTTGATGTTTCAAATATATTTAACAAGAAAATACAAAGAAATTAGAACAATCAAGTAGCAATTTATATTATTTAATAAATATTAACAAGTTTAGAATTAAAATTATGAATTTAATTGAAAAATAACATCAAATTTTAGGACAATATTTATAAAGTATCAAATATTTGAGGTATATCAATAAGTTTTAACAATTTAGGGGGTCAAAACATAATATTAAAAAGTTTGAATTTTTTTTTTAAAAAAATACTGTTGAACCGGAAAAACCGGTTTTTTCCCGGTCAAACCCGGTCAAACCCGGTTTTTGACCGGCTTTGACCGGGTTTTAAATTTCCGGTTTTCTAATGTGACTCGGACCGGCTACCTGGCCGGTTCCCGGTTCGACCGGCCGGTCCGGTCCGAGTTTGAAAACAGAGGTGTCCACGGCATATCATGTGGCTGCGGGCATTTTCGGCGTCAATTTCCTGGTCCGCTAACGGTTACCAGCCACAATTGTGCTCGGGGTCGATTACCGCAGCCACCATTTTGCTCTTTTGTGAAATAAAAAAAAAAAAAAAAGGAAAATAGGCATTACGACGCCGCAATAGTTTGTTCTTTTCCACAACCACCATTGTTTGTTCTTTTGTGAAAGATTGAGAAAGAAGAGCCAACAAGGAAGAGAGAGAGAGAGAGAGAGATTACAGAACAAAAAGAGAAAATAACGTATGAATAAATTAATAATGAACATAAAAAAAAAAGCTTTATTTGGGTAAATTATACGCACCTCTCTTCTAGGTTTAACAAAAGCCACATTCCTCAACTTCTTGATTTTGAAATAATACGGAACTTCCTATTGCTCTATAATATCAATTACTACTACCATTGTTAACTAGATAAAAGAAGTTAAAACAAAAAATTTGAAGGGAGAATGGTGGACAAAATTTGAAGTTAACCGTCGTGTAATTTGCGCTTTCATTTTCAAATCCGTGTGCAACCGTTCAAGCCCTGGTCCACAAAACATACGATTCTTGCAGAGGTGGGCTCCAGATTGACTAGCAAATAGCAACAGTTGGTCAAGCTCCTTAGATCCACAAAAGCAAAATGATATTGACATAACAAACTAAACACGTGGTTCTTGGACAAATTTCTAGAAATATTGATGAATTCAAAAAATATCTCAATTATGGTGTTTTTTAGGATTAGATTTCCCACTTAGGACCACCGCATTTCCGAAATGTGGCGACCATGAAATATTGTTTTTATTTCTTTTTTTTTTTTTGTGGTTCTAGAAGGATGGGAAATTTTTTTTTTTTTTTTATCCATGTCTAAAGTGAATTTTTTGCATTTGGATATAATGGTTGCCACATTAGAAGCAAATGCAGTGATTAATTTTTAAATTGAAATTTTTTTTATAAGAGTAAAAATTTTTTAATCAACTAGTAATTTACCATGTATTAGGATTAGGTTAAGTTTTAAAACACAGATTATGTTATATAATTATACCCTTTTTTTTTTATCATAGTCGTTGACTAATCATTGATAAACGGCTAGAAAAAATCGATTGATGTTTGAATATCACTTATTAACGTGCCTCTTAACTTTATTGCACGAAATAATAGAGTAGTCTCACTTCCAATATCCTCTCAAGTGTGATAGATCTTAATGAAATTGCAGCCGCTCGGACCTCCTAAGTAGTCCCAGCACTCCCTCAATTGACTATGTTTTTTTAAATCTTAATTTGACATACTAATTTTGAGTCTTGACTGAAGAAGTCCCTCAATTGTCTGTCTCTATTTTTTTTTTAATATTGAAAAGTCTTATGTCATCTACAGGTCATAAACCGGTTAAAAGTCAAATTTCACTTTAATTAAAAGTATAAAGGGGGACTATATATGGTGTGTGTGTGTTGGGAAGGGGGGGGGGGGGGGATTTCAAAGATTGGGGACTATATCTTTCGACGATACCATGAGGGGCTCCATGTATTTTACCCCTTTTTAAACTAGAACAGTTGAGGATGTTTGATCTTGTAAGTCAAGTGCTTTAAGTGATTCTAAAATTTGCAATTTGTACATTATAGATATGTACAAATAACTACAAGACGAAGACTAAACCTACCTAGAACACCTTATCATCGAGGGAGTATCAACGGGTAGAACCTAGATCGGATAACCACTGTTTCTTCTTTTTTTTTTTCTTAGAAAATAATAATTACAACAATAAAATTAAACCTACCTTGCCTTTTTCTTTTAAAAAAAAAATGATGATCAATAATAGTTCCTTGCTTACCTCCTGGATGGCTCTTCGTAACTTATCAGTTACAGGTGAAACGTTTTACTAACTAAACTGCATTTCGTTATCAAACTAAATCTACTTTAGAACACCTTATCACTAAAAGAGTATCAACAGGTAGAATCTAGATCAAATAACCACTTCTTCTTCTTTTTTTCCCCTTAGGAAATAATATGGAAAAGAGGATAACATCAATTCCTCTTCCATTCAATTTAAAATAGACTTTTTCTTAGGGAGATTACACAGGTGACTGCCCATCAGAAGTGTAAACGTGCCATTAAGGATAGTAAAACAAAGGTTTGGAGTTTGGACCTCTTAACTTAGTTTCTCCAACTTTTCCTCAATTTACCTAAATCTGTATAATTAAAAGGTAAGAAAGTGATCGGAGCATAGCATCAATTTTATCTTTTTATTAGAAAGAGCATTTAAATCGTAAAAATCAATTCAATTGGAGGAACTTTTGAAAATCTTACCATTCAACCTATATGCCATGGTTGAATCATGAATGTACTAATAGCTATCGGGAAATTGGTAATTATTAAAATTGTATACATATGCAGCCCTCAATTATGTACGTGTCATTGTAAAATTGTATAAATATGTAAGGGAAAATGATCGGTTTCATCCTTCACATTTCACAAAAATATTCTTTTCGTCCCTCACTTTTAAAATGAAGCAATTTCGTCCTTGACATTTAAAAACTAAAATTATTACATCCCTGAACCCAAATTTCAATCTGAATCAAACCACCAATCAACCTGATTACAAATTTTGGGGGTGTAATTGGTAGATCACTTGATTAACTCAACTTGATATTCATGTAAAATTTAATGAACCTAAAAAGAAAAAAGAAAAATTATAATATAAAAAAGAAAGATTAATCTTTTCTACATTATCATTGTATACACTGACGGTTTTATGTACCGCCATATCATTTTAATTTAAATTTAAACACAAAATTTTATATTTATGATACACATCTAGATTCACAAGCGGATATACTAATGGTACATGAAAAGATTTATAAAAAAAAAAAAAAACTCTACTATTCCAAGACAAAGAATGGCCTTTTATGTTATAATTTCTATTTTTTTGGTTTAATAAATGTCATGTGAATACGATGAAATTGACCGAATGATCTATCAATTCTATTTTCGAAATTTATTACTGGGTTATTAGATGGTTTGATTCAGATTGAAAATTAGGTTCAGGGATGTAATAGCTTTAATTTTTAAATGCCAGGAACGAATTTGTTTCATTTTAAAAGTGAGGGACGAAAACAATATTTTTGCGAAATGTGAGGGATGAAATAGGTCATTTTCCCAATATGTAATCCTCAATTATTAAAATTGTGATTATTAATTGTAAACAATTTATGTAGCTGTCATTGTAAATCTCATGTGGCAGAGTGAAAACTTGAAGTCATTTAGATTTTTGAGACTTTTTACAATGCCGCTTCTGAAATGCTAACTTTCGTCAATCTATAATTACTCTAAAATGGTCTAACAGCATTATTCTATTCTAATGCATGATAGAAATATGCAAGGTTTTTAATTAGAAATACTCATTTGTAAAAAATACTTTTCCCTAAATTGAGAAGATAGAGGAGCAAAAACTAAAAGGAGTCATACAATAAGTTGCTTTTCCTTTTTCAGATTTTTTTCTAGAATTATGACTTTTGAACATGTGAAACTGTAGTTCTTGTGAAGAGAGATAAAAGAGAGAATTTTCTCGCTCTTTTGCTAACTATCCTTCAGATTCAAATAGCCAGGAGTAATAATCATCATTTGATTCCTAAATTATCTTTGAAATATGATTTTTTTGCACTATTTTTTACTAAAGGAAATGGAAGAGAAAATTAACGCAATTATTCTTCTTGATCGGCATAGTATCTCCTCCACATATTATAAACCATAAACAAATGACAAATTATTTTTGTGCCATTTGTTGCACATTCATAGGATAACAATCAGAAGGTGTTCCACCGTAAGCTTTGCTAGCAAGAATTTGGTTCACAATTGCTGTTGGATGGAAAGCATCCCAGAAGATGTACTGATTCCTATTAGTGCAAGGACTGGAAAATGGCAAGCAAGTTATTTGCCCTTGATTTCTTCCAATACCGCAACAGCCTCTATCAGTGACAGTAATACCTACAATATTACCACACACATCGGGTATAAGAATTTGTACTTTAGCACTAGATTTATGGGACAAAATAACAAGATATTTAGTTTTATCTAGAAATACAGTGCATAAATTTATATCTTCATATGCGATCTACAGAAGATTAATCCATTATTATTGAACCAAAATCCTATTATGTAATACGTAATGGATTTTTCTAATGGGCTGAGAATACACATATTTATCCTTATTACACCCTTTGTATTTAGATATTTTGTCAAATTACCTTCACTTCTGATAAAAGGTTAACATCTGAGAAGTTGAGCCCTCTTAGCAATTACCCGTTAGCAGAATCAACCGATATTTGATTATGGGATTAATTCCAACACTTACCATTTTGTAAAATCTGTATGGCGAGTGTTCAAGGAAAAGTTTAAATATTTCAAACACAACTCACGAAACTGTGGTAACTATAAGCAAGTTATAGCAAACCAACTCCCTCTAAAGGAGTTGGCCTCCCATTAATGTGCCTCAATATAAGAGGTTTGTTCTAAATCCATACGGGTGTCTGGTGCACCCATCTGGTCTGATGGTGGTTCAGTTCCCGTCAGGTTCCCTCGGCTCAGTTGGGTCTTCCCATAGAATAGATTCCCCCTCCCCCGCCCCCCGGTAGGAGTAGGAGTAAGTTAGACATGTGCCGTTGCAATAAAAATTAAATATATATATAAAAGCAAATTATAGCAAGGTGTTTATGTTCTTACCATAAGTAGAGGCGTTTCTTATTATATCACCCAGTGCTGCAAAAGTGTTGCCATAAACAAAGATTGACCCTTCATAATCTCTGTTAAACTGATCAACGAGAGATCTTAGGCGCACGTTGAACATTCCAACATAATCATTCACAAAGGACACACACTTCCCTGGTGAAGAAAGACCAGTTGCCAGCTGATTAGGAATACAGCCAAGTGGTCCAATTCCACCCAAAAAGAACTTCCTCGTTCCAAGACTGTGCAACGCCTACAAAGATTAAATTTGTACTTAGAGATGGTTAATGGCAGAAACCACGAGCAGAATTTTGGGCTTGATGTTCAAGCAAGCAAGAAATTAATGTCTAAACATCTTATATTTTTTTTAAGGTTAAACTCCAATTTAGACCCATGAACTATAGATGCACTACAGCTTTGGCCTTAAACTTTGATTTTGGACACTTTACTCTCTGAAGTATGAAATTGATTCTATTTTAGTCCTTCAACTTCAATTTTGGACATTTCAACTCCTAAAGTATGAAGAATTTCTCATAAAACTTCAAAACTAATGGAATGGTAGACAATTGATGCTCAAATTTTAAGTACTAAAGTGGGATGAAATTTATATTTTAGGGTATAATTATTCAAAATTACTAGAATTTAAGGATTAAAGTATGATGGATTTCATACTTTACGGAGTAAAGTGTCTAATATTGAAATCTAATGACTAAAGTGCGAGGGCGTCTATAGGTTCCATATTGAAATTTATACATGTTTTAGTGTCAGATGGTAACCATATATTTCACTGCAAGTTTGAACATAGCACAAGCCAATTGACCATCCCAGCTTTGAATTGCAAACTCTTACAAGTCACTGAGTTTCCCACAGAGGGCAAATATGGTTTAGTTGAACAATCTTTTGTAAAGCCCTATTTTGAATTAATCAAACAATTGAAGTGAATTTCTGACACTCTTACCAATATTTGCCTTCTGTAACGCTGAATGAGAAGATCAGCATAGTCCTCAGGAGTATAAAAATAGCTTGTGGTGTAAAATGAAGGTTGTAGATAGTTGTTTATGTAGTCATTACTACCAAGGACCATTACAACCAAGGAACTGGCCAAATAGTGACTCAACTCCTGCTCATTCATTTGGCCCTTAAGTTGATTCAAGGTGTTGTCGAAGTTCTGGACTTGTCCACTTAAGGTGAACCTTTCACCCTGTACAATTTACCACATGGTATTAGAAATATTACAAGAGAAAGTGTAGGGTGAAATACAAACAAACCAATGTTACATGACCTTTACTAGCTACCCGCTCTGAAATAGGAAATAGGAAATAGGAGTTGCACTTTTATCTTATATCTTTAGTTAAAAGTATTTACTAATAACCATTGCAATTATGAGCAGATTTCATGTGAGAAATGACTAATGTACTTCTTTTTCCAATTGGAGGACCATATTACGACTGAAAGGCATCTAAAAATTATTGAATTTTTTTTTCTGGTTCTATTAAGGGCACAAACACGACCAGAGGACGAATTTTAGGTTTTATTTCTGATGTGTAATCAACAGGTTCCATATTCCTTTCTTTTAAGAGAAGGGAAAAGCAATAGCTTACAAGATTTTGTCCCGTCTCCTCAAGAATTCCTGCTGCAGCAGAGGCATAATTCACTCCCCCATGAATGTTTCCACTATTAACAGATGAACTCGTGTACGGTGGAAGTAAAGGAAGTTCCAGCAAGTCTCCTTCAGAAGCAAGGGGAAAATAACCAGGAGTTGAATAAATTAGTAGAGGAATACCACGTTTTAACATCCTTCATCAGGAAAAGAGTTGACAACTTTTTTGTGTTGATAAAGCTAAATTTCCAATTGAGAAAAATCTATTGCCTGATCAACAGCATAAAGTATGATTTTTGCAAGAAGGGCATAAGATTTTACCTCTTGAACTTTTTTCATGTAATACTTGATTGAATTCTCAACTTAAGTTATTCCCTTTTTTTTTTTTTTTTTTGAGGTGATAGTTTTCATCGTAGCAAATATATTTTCCTTTTCTTCTTTATGTGCTTTGGTTTCCAGATTTGGTCTTTATTCTATATAAAACATTCGAATTGTAATTGTCCTACGAAAAAAATAAATTTTAATTCAATTTTTAATCAATTTCTCAATTATAATTGTCCTAGAAAGAGAATCAGCATTTGAGGTGTCTTCGTCTCTCTGTTTTCTTTTTTGTTTGTTCTCCAAAAAAGAAGGTAGCCAAGTTTTGCTGATTAAAAGCTATGAAAGACAATGAGGAAAAAAAAATTTTGTTTGTTCTTGCCACCCTCCCACCCCTTCTCGCACCCTTCCCACCTTCAATTGTCAAGTCCAAAATCCTAACCCTGAACTTTACATAAAGGACTCTAAGAGCCCTCCCATTACTACTGAGAGGAAAAGACTTGCAAAAAATTTTCATCCAAAAATTTCACAGTGAGCTTTTTCTGCAACGTAGGAAGTATCAACAATCAAACCTTGATGCGAGACAAGTGAAGAGAGTGTTTCATGATTTCCTTCCAGTGAACCAATGGGCATAGAGAATCTTATTTTGGTATTTCAAACAACTATTTTATCGTTGTATGTGGGTGTGGGCGTGCGCGTGTGTGTGTGTAACATTTGCTAATCTACCTCGGTTTTACATAACCTTCTAAAGCTGAAAATAAAGTCAAAAGTTAATGGTCATAATTACCCAAGTAATCTATGATGGTTTTTCCATTGCAAAATCTGCCAGTCGGTACTCCTCCATTGAAATCCACGCCATAAGGAGCATAATTCGCTTTTGCCAAAGAGTTAAGATCATTGTTGTTTCCAGGATCAATTAACGAATCACCAAATACAAACATAGCTGCAAACTGTGGCTTAGCTGCCACATTACTAGGTGAAGGAGAAAGAGCAATTAAAGCCAAGGCAGCTGATCTAAGAAGAAGTTGAATTCTTGCTAAGGGTACATACTCATCCATTATCTATAAATGTTTCTAGCTTCTTTCAGGCAACAGGTCATCTTAAAATGAGAATTCATCCCATCCGATGGATGTTAAGGTACTACAAAAAATGTGTCCATGTTCCTTTTAGCTCACTAGTAAGGTGGGAAAAATGTGCCCATACCAAAAACAATCCATGAATTTGTCCTTTTGGAAGAGCATTTTCCCTTGTATTCTGCCTGACTTTTTGAATACTACTTTTTGTTGGCAATCAGTTACATCAGTTCCAATCTTGTCAGTTTGAGTTCGGCTTTTCTTTTCTTTCTTCTGTAGCTTAAACATAAGAAAAAGAAAATGTCATTTAAAGACTAGTTTGTTAAAAGATGCATAGACCACGAAGTATGTACGAAAGGTAATTTGGTTGCTTATGCTACTATGGATAATGTGTTTACAAGACACTTCATATTGAAGATTCCGCAAATGCAGAAAACGATTAAAGCAGGCTGACCAATTGAAGAATGTTATAGTTCACATCAGATAGTGTGTTAATCAGGAAGCATGCAATGAATGGAGACTTAGTAAATTAGGAAAGGAAAGCAAATTTATTTTGACCATAAATAAAATTATTTTTCAACAAGACAACAACAGGTCAAGTTCTTTATTGAAGTCATATTACTGGCTTTAACTTGTTGATAGAAATCTACATTAGCACTATATATGAGCTTTTTAACTCTTATGCGAATTTAATAATAGTTTCACTACCATAATATTCTCATATTTACTCTTTTTATACCCTTATACTAATTTTCAATTTTGTTAGCTATTTCAAAATTAAGAAGAAAATTTTTTTTCAAACATATGAACTCTATTTTTCCTTGGCCTGAGATAAACGATCATGGAGATCGCCACTTTTTCAAGCCATCCCATTAGGTTAAAATTTAGGAATTCTCCTTGTCTTAGAGGTTCAATGCTCAGAACAAATGCAACTAAATCACTAGTAGATCTCACGCACAGTAACATGCTTTTAGCAGAAAAAAATGATCAACTAGAGCACTTAAAAAATTCTCTTGTCAAACTCAAATCACATAATTACCGTGTACATGAAAGGCATTAACTTAAAATTGGGATGGTCAACTGATTAAGTTCCAATTACTGGGGGTTGTTCAAGTGTCCAGGGAGTGGCCTTTTAAAGCCTGCCTCATGGCTTGATCTATTAACTAGGTAAATCATACTGGCATTCCATAAGGTACTGATCTATTTTGATAAATAACTCACTTGCATAATTAGATTGACCTTATTTGTTCAGGATGCATGGAGCTCATTTTAAACATAATATGGCCATTTTACCCTTCAGCATATTGAAAAAGGTTGTTATTGACCATAATTGTAACATCATTCAACTTAAGAGAAGGCCCCAGTAAACCACTAATCGATATTACGAAACTCAGTATCAATAAATTACAGTGACACATACCATATCTGTCTCAAGACTCCTTTTTCTTCTGTATTCTTGCATTCTTGCATCCCTGCCTCTACACTCCCAGCTGCTACCAACAGTACAAGTCATTCTTCTTGCTTTTTCCTGTTTCCATCTCTTCCACTTTATAATTCATCTTCTCCTAACTGCAGCAGTTTACAAACACGCAATGGCCAAGCATACAACTGCAACCAGATATCTTCTCTCGAACTAATAACCTGATATATAGTATTCTTTGCAGTGAAAGAATTATGTATCACACTTTTAGCATATGTAAGTAGAAATTATACTCAGGATGCTTCTGCTACCGATACATATTGTTCAACACATATGATAGCAAGCTGTATGCGTGAAATTCAACATAATAATATACTGATACCTGGAAGGAAAGTGAACTTGATATCTTGCGTTTTACTGCACAGATAGCTTTGATCATTTTATCCACCCATTTTGTAGGTCAAACTGTCAAAGTCCATGAAGATTAACTTCATCACACGACAGGAGCTTCCTGGTACTGTAGTCTGTAAATTTGCTAAGAATTTCAACTTAAGAAGAGATACATAACTGGTGAAACACGTATTTTGCTTCTTCACTTGGAACTGAAGCCTAGTTGCTGGAACATTCATAAACAAATCTTACTCACGAGTCAATAAGCCCCATTCTGGCCTCTGTCACAAAAGATCACAAAGCACACTAGTTCTTTTGGAAAAGAAAATTGAATAGAGACAATTCAAATGTATTAAATTAGTCATCTTTCTATCATAAAGATAATGCTACAGAGGGATGATAATTGTTTTTAGACAATGCAAATTATGTTAACAATCTGATTGACAAAACCAATAGTCACAGATCTGCATTCATTGCAAAAATACAACACTTCAAATATGATGCAGCACACAGCACTGGAAAAGAACCAAAAAGTCTCCAGGCTCAGCTTTTCCAATGTAGGAAAACACAATAGTAATAGAAAGATGCAGGACATTGAGCTTTGAAACTAAAGTCATGAAGCTGCAAAACAAACGAAGTTCCAGGAAACTGAATTTTCAAACCAAGCCATTAGCTGCAAGCCAAATGGGTACCAACTTCAGGATTCCAAGAGCTCAAGTTTTCATACTGGGCAACGAGCCAAAACATAAATATATAAACTGCAAACCGACTTAAATGTGGAAACAACTCAGATTTATCACAAGTTTATCATCTTCCAGATGCCATTGCAAGTCTCAAAGGTAGTCTGCTTCACCGGATCGAGTTCAAACTTTTCTACTCTTTTTTCCTCCCTCTCCACAATATCTGAATTGACTAAATAAAGGGTAAAACAACTGTAATAGGAAAGTGTGCAGACCAAAGCAAAGAAGCCTTCTTGTAATCAATATACAAAGTGAGAAATTACCAAACAGATACCAAAGACAATTGGAAGGATACGGCCAGATATTTTGGACTGATCGTCCAGGTTTGGAACAATGCTAGTGACAGAAGCATACATGGATAATTTCATCCTACAAGATGAAAAGAAGTGAATATCAGCAATTTAAAATCTCAACAAACCTTTGAAATAAGTAGAACGTTTAACAACACATGAGACAAGCAAACAAAAGAAACATAATTTTCTACATAACAAAATCCAAGAAAAAAAATTTAACAATGCGTTTGTTCTTCTAAAAGTGCTTACAAAGGAACACAGTAGCGTAATACATTATTAGAACATAAAAGACAATATACTACATTTGCTTGCAAAGACTAAAAATTAACAAACAACTAAATCAACTGCTTATGTTGCATGAATTATGCAGAATCGAAAAGGACCAAACAGGCTTGAAATAACAGTAGTCAAAGTTCGGTAAAATCTTCCTTCAAATACCTAAGACTAATCAGAGGAACCTGCGGATATCCACATCTTAGGGGGGGATAAATCAACAGAACTGAAAGATTGAGATGACAAAAAGAAAAACTATAACAACTATTTTTTTGAACTCTGATCTAACACTAGAAGGGAATTATAAATATCTACAGCAAGTACAGTTGAGCTAATATTCTGCTGCACATTATGTCACCAAAAAAATTAATCTACCACACAAATTACATCCAAGAGTAAATAAAACTAAAAGCAAAAGCAAGGAAAAAGTTTGTTAAAAAACCTTGCAAAGCAAGATTAACGCACAAATGCAAATCCAAATTTCTCCATCAACTTACTCTCTCCTCAGGTCCTCTTGCTCAAGTTTCTTCAGTGATTTTCTTCGTTCTTCAATAGATTCGCTCTGTTGCTCAAGATCATTAATTTCATCTATAATCACTGTGTTGATATTTAATGCGAATCTGAAATCAATACCACCGACACAGAGCAAAAATGGAGGATTTCACTGAAATGAAGAGATACTTATCTAAGCTCATCCCTCAGCTGATGTTCTCTTTCTTCCAGCTCCTTGGCTAGCAAATCTGATTCTTCATCTGCAACTACAGTGGAATTTGATTCTGTAGTTTTGCTTCTGCATATTTCTAGCTTTGTTTGACATTCTGTTTCAAGTAAACTCATCTAATTAGCAATACCTGAGAAGCTGTCATCTACCACACTGACGCTGACCAACAAATATAGAGAGAAACAAAAAGAATCTAAAGTAACAGATAGTCAAAAGGACACTTCAACCGAAGAGTGAAAATGCAATCAAATTAAACATGTGAAATGTTGTCAATGCACATATACAGCGAGTTCAATTTTGGAAAAGCAATTCAATCGATTGTGTTTCAGTGATTAGTACCCCAGACCACTAGCGAAATGCAACTTAACCAAGTCCAAGCAGCAAATTAGCTAAAAATTCAGTCTCACAAAATCAGCCAAAAAATTGCATGACAAATTATACATTAACAAACCAATCATCAACCGTCAAATGCAAGCAAAATTCGAACTTTATCACTATAACAGGAAAAATCGTGCCCTAAATTACATTTTCTGAAAATGCCCTAATCCACATCAACCATCACCTAAAACTCCAGAGGCAAACTAGCAGGAGGTAAAATTCAAACCTTATTGCTGTTAATTGGCAAAACATGCCCCAATTCACATTTAGTAAAAATGGGAAAACCATACTTGGTTCGTCAGCAAATAATCAAAATTGCAAGCGTAATATCCTATCTTATTCTTTCGAGAAAGAAATTGGACCTTGTATGGAACGTTGCAGGCCGTTGAAATCGGCGTGGGCACGGGAGTGGAGAGATTGGGCTTGCTGGAAATATTGCTTGAGAGTGATGTTGTCCCCGTCGTCCCTCAGGAAGTCGACAAGTTCGTGGCCATATGCGATGAGCTTCTCCACTTCGAACCTTGTCGAATCCGCCATATCTGTTCGACTTTTTGCTGCAATGAAATTTGGGCTTTTAATACTGAACTCAAATGGCAAACAGATTTTAGGCTGAAATTCAAATGACGAATCGTAAGAGGGAAAACATGGAGAGATAACAGTTGAACCATTAATTGCAACATGCGCCCTTGGACTATAACCAAAATTTACTTGCTCCTACACTGTACACTGACACACTGGATTTTAGCATTGAGATCGGAAAATTCTAATTAAATGCAATATGCACCCTCACATTATTACCAAAATTTACTTTGCTTCCCCACTGTGAATTTTAGCATTGTACTAGGAAAATTCCGAAGTGTCTTCCTATTTCATAAAGAGATATGAAAAGTTAAAACAAATGGTTAGAAGTCATCGACTATTTGACCAACAAAAGTAAGCAAATATAAGTTATAACGTAATGTCTAAGTCATTCGTATCCCAAAGAGTACCTATAGGTTGACAAAATTATGGTTCCATTATAAGGTTAAGTGCTAGGGTGGTAAGACAAAACAAGGATGTAATAAGCAATTTTCATAATTAAAAATAAGAGAGAGACTCGTCCACTAAAAAATGAACTTAGGTAAATTCAAAAAATATATATTGTTTAATCTCGTGAGGCTCTGAAGTGACTCAAGTAAAGCGTCCCACTTGAAAACAATGCTTTTCAATCTTTGAAAAAAAAAAAAAGCATTTCCAAGCTTTAAATAATGAGTTAGAGAAGGTACCGAGAAATATTATTGGTGGCAAGTGAAGGCAAAGCATCATTGGTGATTTTGAGTTAGTGCAAAAGGAAATAGAGCGTGAATGGAAAGGCAACTAGAAAGTATCATGATGTGAACTCGAATCTCCAAATTCTTGTTCTTCAAGAAACGATTCAATAGGCAATGGAATGATCTATCTTGATCAGGTTATGGAACAATTTAGATGGATTCTAAACAATCAAAGATAACTCAAGATTGACTAGAAGGTAGAATGGCGCCACAACCAACTATAATTGTTGATTTGATAAGTTAAACTCGAACAAAGAAAACACTCACTTTGTATCAAGGACGTTCCCAAGGAATAAGAAAGAGAAACCTCTCAATTTTTTATTCATCTTCAACTTAACTTAAGAAAACGTTGCAAGCTAGGCTTATATATAGCCTTACAAGATCACAAAACCTTAAACCTATTTGGAAAAGCATAAGTTTCCTAATAAGACATAAGTCCCTAACCCTAAGAATACTAATATTTGTGTCTAGATATGTTAACTATGCCTTCATAGGCTTATACTAATATTTGCATCTAGATATGCTAAATATGCCTTCATAGGCTTATAAGAACCAATCAGATGCGATGAAATAGAAAATAACTTAAAAACTATGAAAATTGCTAAAAATTGAAAAATTTGACTCGACAAAATCGACCCCGAACATGGGACCAGACATGGCACTAGACATTGCTAGAACATGAGACGAAAAGTAAGAAAAAGACATAAAGAAGTGATTTGCGAACCGATCCATGGACTTGTCCCTCGCAGATTTGTTCGCAGATCCGCTTCTACTTTGTTTTTCCGCTTTTTCCTTCGACCTCGATCCTCATGCATATCTTCTAAGTTCCACATGCACAATCCCTAGTTCGTGCCAACATCAAATTGAACCAAATCGAACCAAATTGATGCTTTAAAACACCCAGTATTGAACTTTGAACGACTTGATCCTACCCCCATTTATTGGACCCCAATGAACCATTGTCGGACCTTGAAATAGTGCCCAATAAACTCTTAGGACTCATATCATTCCCCTTTTCTTGAAAAGATTTGTCCTTAAATCGTTGTCTTGCTTATAGTGAAGCACATTGGGGAACATTTGCATAAAAGCAATCCAATAAGCATGTCGCCAACTCAACTTGATCATAAACACGAACCAATGTACATGTTCCATTCGCCAAAGATTAGTTCTAATATCTCCACCATTCCTTCCCGCATGAAAATGATTTGGCCTCGAATCAATGCCTGGGTCAAAGACAAAAAACGAGGTATAAGTAGGAATGAAAGAATTATAAGCACTAAACTCACTTGATTGATGATAAGTAGGAAATTAATGAACACCGTGCTGCATTCGCATGCCCTTAACACAACCCCAAAACATACTAGAACCACTAAACAAACATGCATCACAACCACTAATACAATAATCACACGACTTAAATAATATGGTTAGACTAGCATATACTATATCGCTTCTATTTAAGAAGTAGTAGAACTCATCTACTATAGTGTGTGACATACCTAAATTAATATATTACTACTTGATAGAATGATCAAATTCACTAGATTGATCTGCATAGAGATATCTTTTAAGTGCCAAAGGATTAATCTCTAAATAATATTTGTGTAAGTGAGCCCTAGATTTAAAGTTATTATGGTATCTTGAGTACGGATGATTATACTTTATTTGTTATATAATTGTTTTCATAGTAGGGAATCCTCACATCATTAGCTTATTAGTATACACTTGAAGTATGGAAAAGATAGTGAATAATATATAAGGATTTACCACCTCTTATGAAAGAGAAATTATCTCATGTCTGGCTACTTGTAGAATTATAACTCGAAATTTTTAGTATTAAGTGGAAGTATGAGGACTTGAAAATTCACCTATATTTTCCTTATAATCCTCTTTTATTTTGAATAAGTTAATTTATAAATTCTTTACCACTAATTTGCTCCCTTAATAGTTGTAATAAATAATAGAATTGAGAATTTTACTATTACTTTTATCATAAGTGTAAGCTAGGATTTTGGCGTATTTGTGTAGTGTGATCGATTGGTGAGATGTGTGTACTAAATTTGGTGGATAAGAATAGGTATTAGGCAAGAGGAAGTATGTGATTAAAAAGTGCTTAGAGTAAGTTAGTGAACCATAAGTTAAAACAAAAGTACAAGAGAGTTAAGGAAGTAGACTTGAACCGACTTGCGCCATTTGTACCGGTCAAAGACACCATTTGATTAATACTTTCTTACCCTAATCTTCTTATTTTTCTATCATTTATCCTTCCCTAATTTAACCCTAAGGCTAGCCAAAATTTTTCACCAAAAAAAAGAGGAAAATTGGTGGCTTGCCAAGTGTTGGCCATCCATGCAACCTTTGACCAAGAAACTTTCTTCCATTCTCATCTTTCCTAGCACAAAATTTCCTTCGTTTCTTCATCTTCTTGGCCAAGAGTGAGGAGAGGAAAAGAGAGAAGAAAAAACCACCAACTTCATCTTGATTCTTACCTTGTTTGAGTTGGAATCACAAAACTAAACCGAACAAAGTTGTTTCAAGGAAGCAAGGAGGCTTGTAATTGAGAGTTTTTGGAGAGGAAAGCTTTGGTTCTTCACTTTCTCAAGGGGTTTTGAAGGTACTAAGTTGGACAACTTCCTTTCTCTTTTTTATTTTGCAATTTATGGTGAAGATGGCTTGAAACTTGGAATTTTATGGATGATAACCTAAATTTGATGAAGATTGGTGAAATTTCAGCCTAGGGTTTATGATTTTCAGCTTTGATTTATGTTGTTCATCCATGATATGTTGGTATTGAGCTTGGTTATGGACTTGTATGATGATTGGTAGTTTATTGTGACTTTTTAG
Organism: Coffea arabica; assembly: GCF_036785885.1. Taxonomy (NCBI): domain Eukaryota; kingdom Viridiplantae; phylum Streptophyta; class Magnoliopsida; order Gentianales; family Rubiaceae; genus Coffea; species Coffea arabica. Next base: position 7,186,328 of record NC_092319.1, on the reverse strand, counting down.
CTTCTAAATAGAAAATTTTAGTTTTAGTTCTATAATTTCAGTTTTAATGAGGAATTTTCCAGATTTGATATTGTGATGTATATAGGCTAGAAATGAGCTTTAGTTGGTTGGTTTTATAGCTAGTATGAGAACCGAATTCATCTTATTACTTGTGGTATTGATTTGGGCTGATTTGATACGAAAATGTTGCCTTGAAAATGGCTAGAAAATTGGGAAAAGACAAATGAAATTCTGTCTATTTTTTTTCTTGAAGTCCAAGTGAGCGGAAACGGAACTTGAGAGGTGATTCTTGGTTGATTTGAAGTTAGATTGCTTAGGCTATTTGAGTTCCCCTTAGTAGGGGTATATAAGCTAAAATTTTGCCAAAACCTAAATATTTTATAAGGAGAAAGTTGACGACCCCACCTCTCCCTAGGGCGTACCCCACGATTTAGCGGACCGCCTGCTTAATTCTTATCAGGACTCACTCACTCACTTCAAAAAAATAAGTTACAACTTCAAAAGTAAAGGAAACAACGGTTCCAATGTTTAGAAAGTATATTTATACTCATTTCTATCTCAAACATTCATACATTTTCAAATATAATAAAAGATTCAAGTTCCAGCTAACTTCCAACCCTAATCAAGTACTAGTACGAGTACAATCACAAAAATTCAAAAAACTAGACAACGCTAGCCTGTACCAACCTCACTCCCGTGCTCATATTCCCCTGTAAGGAAACAAAACTATTAGGGTGAAGCAAAACTCAGTGAGGTTCCAAAACTTCATGCAGACTCAAGTAGCAAGTTGGTCATTATGTAAAACTTGAAATCTCAAAATGAGCGAGCGTACAAGTTCATAAAAAGAAACAATAACACTACAAGTAACAAATTGACTAAATATACAACATTTCCAAGTATAAGGATAAAGATGGCTCTCAAGAGCCAAATTCTCGTTGTATTACTTGATCCGAACCCGTTGACACTCCGTCAACATTTAAAAAAGCAAAATCATGACCGTAGATCTCCACTTTATACCAATTTTCATCTACTAATCAACTCCCTACGGGCCCGAACTCCAAATTAAGAGTGATGGTAGTACTCGAGTATACCGAATCCAGTGGACCATATCCAAAGAATTACACAATAAACAATAAACAATAAACAGTACCTATGGTTCGCCAGTATCCCAGATAGTATTCAAGTTGTACACATGTATATCAAGTCAATAACAACCAATAAACAATAAGAAATCACATTAGGAAAAGTGCGATAAAATACACCATTGTCCGTCCAAACAAGTCAAGTATTTCTTTCAAATATCAAGTTCAATCATGCATTTGCAAACACTCACCGATGAGTTATTACTTTTCAAAACCATGCTCAAGTTCAATTCCCTGGCTAGAGTCCAAATCTGCAATAAAATACCATTTAATAGTTTGAAATCAATTAGAATTCAAAATATAGGAGTTTCGCTTAAAGAAAATCAAGTAAATAAAACCCATTTAAATAGTACTCATTTTACTTATCAAATTCTAAAAAATTTATGCTCGCTCTTTTAGTTTCGATAAAGAAACGATTAAAACGTTTAAATTCGCAACTTGGTAGAAGAAACTAGAAAATCGTGTTTAAAGTGGCCATTACTTTGTTTATGAGAAATATACAATTTTGAGCAAAAATTTTAGCTTATATGTCACCCACAAGGTTATCCCAAATCGAGCACAAGTCACACACTTATTTTCGCTTTCACTCACTTATTCCACGAGAGAAAAATCGAGTAGCATTTTCTTTGTGTATATCAATTTTTCCAGCCATTCAAGACTTCATTTTCTTTTCAAATCAGCCCCAAATCAATATTACAAGTAAGAATATAAAGATAGCTCTTAATCTAGGCCATAAACCATCCAATTGTAATTCATTTCTAGCAAATAATCAACCAATACCAAGCTGAAAATTTCTTAGCAAAGCTGGAATTTCATCTTTTAAAGCTAAAAAGTCACAATCATGCTACTAATTACCTCACAAATTCCATATCCGAGCTCCACACCAATATAATATAGTTGAACAACATAAAGCAAGGCTAAAATGGCAAAATCCTACCTGAAATTTCACTAATCTACATCAAAACTAGAAGATCATCCATAATATTCCAAGATTCAAGGCATCTAATCCATATGTTGCTAAAATAAGAAAGAAAAAGGAAGTTTTAGGCTTATACCTTCCAAAATACTTGAAGAAAGTGAAGAACCAAGCTATTTCTCCCAAGAAATTCACCACTCCAAACTTCTTAAGCACCAAGAGACTAGTTTAATCAGTTTAAATTTTGAGAGCTCAACTCACACAAGGCAAAATCAAGATAAAGTTGGAAGTTCTCCTCTCTTGTTTTTCTCTCCCAAGTTTCAGCCACCATGAAGGAAAAATGGAAGAAATGTAGCCAAAATGAAAGATAAGAAGGAAAGAATTTATCTTGGTCAACTCTTCTTTGATTGCCAACACTTGGAACATCAAGATTGCTTTCTTTCTTTTTTTCTTTTCTTCCTTTTATTTGGTCAAGAATTTCAGCTGGTTTAGGGGTTAATTTAGGGTTGATTAGATGAAATAAAAATAAGAAGATTAGGGTAAAAAAGTATTGGTCAAACGGTGTACTCAACCGATAACAAACGGCGCACGTCGATTCAAATATATTTTCCTTAACTCTCTTGTACTTGTGTTTTAACTTATGATTCACTAACTTATTATTAGAACTTCTAATCATACACTTTCTCTTATTTAATACTCGCTCTTATCCACCAAATTTAGTACACACACCTCACCAAGTAATCATACTACCAAAATGCGCAAAAATCCTAATTTGCTCTAACTATAAAAGTAAAAGTAAAACTCTCGATTCTATTATATATTACAACTATTGAGGGAATAAAATTAGTAATAAAATACATTATAAATTAACTTATTCAAAATAAGAGGAAATTATAAGAAAATATAATCAAATTTTCAAGTCGTCACAGGAAGTAGCGACCACTTTAAACATGATTTCTTAGTTTCTTTCACCAAGTTGCAAACTTAAAATGTTTAAATCGTTTCTTTATCGAAAACAAAAGAGTGAGCACGAATTTTCTAGGGTTTAATACGTATTATGAGTATTACTTAAATGAATTCTATTTACTTGATTTTCTTTAAGTGAAACTCCTATATTTTGAAACCCTAATTGATTGCAAGTTGTTATACGATATTTTATAGCAAATTTTGACTCTAGCCAGGGAGTTGAACCTGAGTTTAATTTTGGAAAGGAGTAAATCATTGGTGAGTGTTTCCAAGTGCATGTTTGAACATATTACTTGAATAAATTGCTTTGTTAATGTGATTGGACAGTACTTGATTTGTTTGATAGGGCAAGGGTGTACTAATGTGACTTATTACTGTACACTGGTTACAATTGGCTTGATATATATGTATGTATGGCTTGCATACTGTCTGGAATTTCAAAAACCCTGTGACTAGTTAATCGAGTTGAACCGGTAAGGGTCTGGTCGGTAAGATAACGAACCCTGAGTCTACTGTTTTGTCGAGTGGAATGTTATCTTCTCGACTAATTGGTATGCTCGAGTATTACCACCACTATTTATAATGGAGTTCGGGTCAGGCATGGTGGATGGAGATTGGAGTTAAGTGGCACCCTATTGGACTGGTTACACTACTTGAAAGTTGACGGAGTGTCAACTGCTACTTGATGAAGCTATAGCGGAATTAGCTCGCAAGAGCTACTGTATCCTTTTATTTGGAAATGTTGGATATCTAATGATTTGTTATTTGAAGTGTTATTACTCACTTTTATGAACTTTTGCTCGCTACTTTGATATTTCAAGTTTTATATTATGTTCAACATGCTACTTGGGTTGACATGATGCATTGGAACCTCATTGAGTTTTGACTCACCCTATTAGTTTTTGTTTTCCTTACAGAGAGTACGAGCATAGGCGAGAGGCTGGTACAGGTTGGTTTTGTCTAGATTTTTTTTTTTTACTTTTGTGATTGTACTTGCACTAGTGCTCGATTAGGGTTGGAAGTTATTTAGATCTTGAATCTTTTGTTATATTTGGGAATGTAGGAATGTTTGAGATAGACACGAGTATAAATGTACATTCCAAGTTTGGGAACTGTTGTTTTATTTTTTTAAAATTATAGTTTGTTTTCTTGAGAGAAGAGAGTAAGTGAGTCCTGGCGAGAGTTAGACAGGCGATCCACTAAACTCTAGGGTACGCCCTAGGGAGAGGTAAGGTCGTCACAGATGGTATTAGAGCCTAAGTTTGAATTGGTCTGGATAGATTGAGTGACTTGTGTATGAATGTCTAAGTGTGGAACCCTAGAGAGTAGGCGACTAACTTAGTGTTACTTGTTTAGATTGTTTATTCTTTTGATGCTATTTGTATGTAGGCAATGGAAGAAAATGGCGAGAATCGGAGTATCGAACGACCTCGACGAGTGCTTAGGTATCAGGAGCGCCCAGAAGGGCTGGTATTTTGATGGGCTCCAAGATGTAGGATCCGACACTGTGACTGTTGGCGTACTTATTCATAACCCGATACAGTGGTCCTTGCTATAGCGAACGAGAGGGAGAGATTGGCTAGTGCTAATCGTCGAGGCCAAACGGAAATTGAGCGTCTACAGGTTGTGCTAAGAATGCAAGGGGATAGGATCCGAGAGCTTGATATTTCTATTCTTGAGAAGTAAGAACGAACCAATGCCTTTCGAGAGCAAGTTCAGGTGGTAAATGATCGCCTTGTTCGAATAGTGAAGGAAGTAAGGGATCGAACCAATAATATTTTAACCAAGTGTGGGGCAGTTGTGGAGGGAGTAGTACAGGTGAACTTGGCTTAGGAAGGTCAAGGGAATGTAGCTTCTAGTGAGTCCGAAGAGAATCATGAGGAGAAGCCAGCCGTACTTGAGGAGATGGTGGAGTCGGCTGAATCAATGACGAACTAAACTAGTGATCTAGGATTTGGGGGTTGTGCAAGATAGTTAGGACATAGTATAGGATAGTTAGGATGACACGTCACGTTTCTTGTTTTGCTTTTGATATTGACGTGTTATAGTTGATGTATATAGCGTACTCTTTTGTTCTATGTCTTTTGGTTGCTATAAGTACTTGACTTTGTTAGATTAATATGTACAGCACTTCATGACTTGATATGTGAATTGCTTTAAATGTGCTTTATTATTCTCATTTTATAATTTGAAAATGCTTTTATTGAGTTTAATAGCTATTTTATTTTGTTTATATCTATATAGTCTATTTTTTAAAAGAGATATGGAAGGTAGGTGAAATCAGGGACACGGTTCTAACTGTGGACGTGGGGTTAGACAAGTACAAGAATCGAGAGAAGAGAGAGATGTGATGACTGAGCAACAACCTGAATCTTGGGTCGAAAAAGGGGATCAGGTAGCAACGGCAATCCAGCAAATAACTAACATTTTAACTCGATTAGTAGTGCAGCAAGGTCAAATCCTTGTTAACCAGCCTAGAGGTCCTGAGGTAGAGGAAAATAGGGCCCTAGAACGGTTCCAAAAGTTTTATCCTCCTAAATTTTATGGAGGATCCGATCCAGAAGTAGCAGAGAGATGCTAAAAATAATGATCAATATTTTCGCCGTCTTGAATTATACGGAGGAAAAACAGGTGAACTTTGCTGTATTCCAATTTGAGGGACCATCCGGAGCCTGGTGGAATGTAATAAGTGTTAAGTGGAAGAGAGAACGGACAATATGGACCTAGTTGAACTTTGTGCAGGAATTTAATGAAAAATATCTTCCACCCCTAATCCAAGAGAAAAGAGAGAACGATTTTATTAAACTACGTCGGGGAGTTTGAAGTGTATCAGAGTATGAGACTCAATTCACCAAATTATCCAACTTTACTCCTGAATTGATAGCTATGGAGTAAAGGAGGGTGAGACGGTTTGTACAGGGGTTAAATGTAGAAATACAAGAAATCTTGGCGGTGGCACAAATTAATACTTTCAACGGAGGTTCTTGAGAAAGTCCAAAGAATAGAAATTGTAAGGGTGCAAGTGAAGGTTTTTCATGCAAGAAAGAGGTGTGTGCCTAGTGGAAGTCCAAGGCAAGGACAAAATAATCGAGCTATGTCACCCCCTAAAGTGGGACAAGGAATGGGTGGTGGAAGAGTTTTGAGGACATTTAAAGGAGTTACTTCGAGAGGAGTCCCAAGTGGAAGAGGACAAATGAGGGGTGCCTCACAAGAAGGTCAAACATCAACCCCTCGATTGTTTTGTGGGTATTGCGGGAAGTCCAATCACACTGAGGACAATTATTAGCAGAAGGCACGAAAGTGTTTACGGTGTGGTAATACTGAACTCCAAATCGCAACCTGCCCACTTACCAATGATACTCAACAGGTCGATAGATCAAACCCTAAACTGACCACTAAATGAGGGAATAGGCCAAGGGTGCCAGCCAGAGTATATCTCTTGGACCAACAACAAGTACCGAAGCTGTCGGAGGTAGTGGAGGGTACGATCTCTATTTTTCATCGTTTGGCCAAGATTTTAATAGACTCTGATGTAACGCATTTTTTTGTCAACCCTACTTTTATGTGTGAAATTGATGTGAAGGTCGAGAGACTATCGTATGATTTAGAAGTAAAAACACCTACGGGTGACCAGTCTTTACTTGCTAATGCGGTGTATAGAAACTATGACGTTTGGATTGGTGAGCGAAAACTGGTAGTCGACCTTATAAGTCTGGCCATTAAGAGGTATGACGTTATTATAAGAATAGATTGACTAACTCGTTATCATACTTGGGTAGATTGCCGAACAAAAGTGTCAAGTTTTGTATATCAGGTGAGGTAACCCTAAAACTAGATGTAAGGGGTATTTTAGCCTCATTTGTTCTTATTTTGGGAATTAGGGCTAGAAAATTGCTAAGTAATGGGGCACGGGGGTATCTAACCTTTCTAGTTAACATCCCAAGAGAAAAGATTAAATTAGAGGATATGCCGGTGATAAGTGAATATCCGGATGTATTCCCAGCTGAACTGGTGTCATTGCTTCCAGAGAAAAAGATTGAGTTTAAAATTAATTTGACACCAGGTACTAACCCCATCTCAAAAATTTCTTATCGAATGACCCCTGCTGAACTTAAGGAATTGAAATTGAAATTGCAGGACTTGCTAGAACAAGGGTTTATCCATGAGAGTGAGTCACCTTGGGACGCTTCAGTATTTTTTGTTAAGAAGAAGGTCGGGAGTTTGAGGTTTTGTATTAATTACCGAGAGTTGAATGCAACGACCATTAAGAATAAATATCCTTTGTTCCACATTGATGAATTATTTGACCAGTTACAATGGACTGTAGTGTTTTCTAAGTTAGATTTTAGACAAGAATATTATCAACTAAGAATTAAGAAGGAGGACGTGCCAAAAATTACTTTTAACACTCGATATGGGTATTTTGAGTTTGCGGTGATGCTATTTAGATTAACTAATGCCCCAACAACATTCATGGATTTAATGCATCTGATGTTTAAATTCTATTTGGACCAATTTGTATGGTGTTTATTAATGATATTTTGGTATATCCCATGACCAAGGAGGAACATGAGCGGCACTTGAGAATTGTATTGCAAACCTTGAGAGAACGCCAGTTGTTTGCCAAGTTTAGCAAGCACGAATTCTGACTAGAGAAAGTATCATTTTTAGACCATATAATCTCAAAAGACGGACTCACTGTGGATACGGTTAAAATAGAAGCTGTTACTAAGTGAAAACGGTCAAAAAATTTTACTGAGGTTTGTAGTTTCTTGGGTTTAGTAGGGTATTAACGTTGGTTTATAAAGGATTTCTCAAGAATTGCAGGACTCCTAATGAATTTGACACAGAAACAATGAAAATATAATTGGGATGCTAAGTGTGAAACTAGTTTCTAAGAGTTTAATAAGCAATTAACTATGGCACCAGTGTTGGCTTTGCCAAATGGGAAGGATAGCTATACGGTATATACAAATATATCGAGAGAAGGATTATGGTATGTTTTAACGCAAAATAAGAATGTAATTGCCTATGTTTCTCGGAAGTTAAAATTTTATGAGCAAAATTATCCAACCCATGATTTAGAACTTGTTACCGTTGTGTTTGTTTTGAAAAAATGGCGGCATTACTTATATGGTATAACTTTTGAGGTGTATACGCACCATAAAAGCCTTAAGTACTTATTCTCCTAGAAGGAGCTAAATTTGAGACAACGTTGGTGGATGGAGTGTTTAGAAGATTATGACTGTACCATTAATTATCATCCGAAAAAAGCCAATGTTGTGACAGATATTTTAAGTCGAAAGGCTCAATTAGCAGGTTTGATGATAAGAAAGTGAAACCTGTTAGAAGATGTTAGTGAATGGAACCCTCGTCTTGAGCCACAAAAGGTTATTTTTGGCAATATTATGGTGAAATCAATATTGTTGGGCCGATTTAAGGATGGTCAAAAGAAAGAATCAATAGTACAAAAGTGGATGGAAAGAGTGAAGGAGAAAGAATTACCCGACTTTAACCTATGTTCAAATGAGATTTTAAGATTTTGAAATTGCATTGTTATACCAAAAGATGAGGAATTGAAAAAAGATATTTTGGAAGAAACTCATCACTCTAGATATACGGTGCATCTTGGTAGTGGCAAGATGAATCAGGACCTCAAGGGTTTATATTGGTAGGACAATATGAAATCGAAAATTACTTAATTTGTTCAAAAGTGTCTTACGTGTAAACAAGTGAAGGTCGAGTATCAAAAAATCGTTGGATTTGTTATAGCCTTTAGATATACCTGAATAGAAGTGGAAACAAATAACGATGAATTTTGTGTATGGATTACCACGAATTCAAAAGGTTCATGATGCGATTTTGGTGATAGTGGATCGATTGACTAAGACTGCACATTCCTTGTCCATTAAAATGAAATATTCTTTGAAAAAACTTGTCAAACTTTATATGGATGAGGTTGTAAGATTATACGGAGTACTAGTAAGCATCGTATTCAATAGAGATCCTAGATTTGTATTTTGATTTTGGCAGAAATTGGAAGAGACTTTAGAAACTAAGCTGAACTATGGTACGGCCTATCATCTTCAAATAGATGGACAGTCAAAGAAAACCATTCAAACTTTTGAGAACATGTTAAAAGCCTGTATTGTAGAGTTTAGAGGGAGTTGGAGTCAGTACATGACGCCAGTCGAGTTTGCCTACAACAATAGTTATCACTCTTTTATTCAAATGACTTCATATGAAGTACTTTATGGACGAAAATGCAAATCGCCGATCCATTGGGATGAAGTAGGAGAGAGAAAAATTATAGATCCGACAACAATACCATGGGTTGAGGAGGTTTACGAAAAAGTAAAAATGATACGTTAGAGGTTTCAAATGGCCCAAAATTGACAAAAGAGCTATGCCGACCATCGGAGAAAGGATTTGGAGTTTAAGATAGGAGATAAGGTGTTTCTTAAGGTTACTCCACTGAAAGGAAAGATCAAGGCGGGAAAGAAAAGAAATTACAACCAAAATACATAGGACCTTTCAATATACTCCAACGGGTAGGAAAAGTGACTTATTGATTAGAATTGCCAGCCAACTTATCTCGAATCCACGATATTTTCCATGTTTTCTTGCTAAAGAAATATCATCCGAACCCGACTCATATTTTGCCGCCAAAGGATATTGAGTTTGATGAGTTTTTAACCTATGAGAAACAACCAATTCAAGTATTAGACCAAAAGGTGAAGGACTTGAGGAATAAACAAACTTCATTGGTTAAGTTTATGTGGAAACATCATGGAGTAGAGGAAGCAATCAGGAGCTAGAGACGGACATGCAAGAGAAATATCCTAAACTATTTGTGAAAAAAGACATGAATTTTGAGATCGAAATTCTTTTAAGGGGGAAAGAGTGTGAGGACTTGAAAATTCACATATATTTTCCTTATAATCCTTTTTTTATTTTGAATAAGTTAATTTATAAATTCTTTACCACTAATTTGTTCCCTCAATAGTTGAAATAAATAATAAAATCGAGAATTTTACTTTTACTTTTATCATTGGTGTAAGCTTGGATTTTGGCGTATTCGTGTAGTATGATCGATTGATGAGGTGTGTGTACTAAATTTGGTGGATAAGAACGGATATTAGGCAAGAGAAAGTATGTGATTAAAAAGTGCTAAGAGTAAGTTAGTCAACTATAAGTTAAAATACAAGAGAGTTAAGAAAGTAAGTTTGAACCGACTCAAGCCGTTTGTACCGGTCAAAGACATCACTTGACTAATACTTTCTTACCCTAATCTTCTTATTTTCCTATCATTTATCCTTCCCTAATTTAACCCTAAGGCTAGCCAAAATTTTTCACCAAAAAACAAGAGGAAAAGAAACAAAAACAAAAGAAAATTGGTGGCTTGCCAAGTGTTGGCCATCCATGCAACCTTTGACCAAGAAACTTTCTTCCATTCTTATCTTTCCTAGCACAAAATTTCCTCCATTTCTTCATCTTCTTGGCCGATAGTGAGGAGAGGAAAAGAGAGAAGAAAAAATCACCAACTTCATCTTGATTCTTACTTTGTTTGACTTAGAATCATATAACTAAACCGAACAAAGTTGCTCCAAGGAAGCAAGGAAGCGTGTAATTGAGAGTTTTTGGAGAGGAAAGCTTTGGTTCTTCACTTTCTCAAGGGGTTTTGAAGGTACTAAGTTGGACAACTTCCTTTCTCTTTTTTATTTTGCAATTTGTGGTGAAGATGGCTTAAAACTTAGAATTTTATGGATGATAACCTAGATTTGGTGAAGATTGGTGAAATTTCAACCTAGGGTTTATGATTTTCAACTTTGATTTATGATGTTCATCCATAATATGTTGGTATTGAGCTTGGTTATGGACTTGTGTGATGATTGGTAGTTTATTGTGACATTTTAGCTTCTAAATAGAAAATTTCAGTTTTAGTTCTATAATTTCAGTTTCAATGAGGAATTTTACAGCTTCGATATTGTGATGTATATAGGCTAGAAATGAACTTTAGTTGGATGGTTTTATGGCTAGTATTAGAACCAAATTCATTTTATTACTTGTGGTATTGATTTGGGCTGATTTGAGATGAAAATATAGTCTTGAAAATGGCTGAAAATTTGGGGAAAGACAAAGGAAACGTTGTCCGTTCTTTTTTCTTGAAGTCCAAGCAAACGGAAACAGAACTTGAGCGGTGATTCTTGGTTGATTTGAACTTAGATTGCTTAGGGTATTTGAGTTCCCCTTAATAAGGATATATAAGCTGAAATTTTGCCGAAACCTAAATATTTTATAAGGAGGAAGGAGCCACCACTTTAAACACAATTTCCTAGTTTCTTTCACCAAGTTATGAGCTTAAAATGTTTAAATCATTTCTTTATCAAAAACAAAAGAGCGAGCACGAATTTTCTAGGGTTTAATAAGTATTATGAGTTTTACTTAAATAAATTCTATTTATTTGATTTTCTTTAAGCGAAATTCCTATATTTTGAAACGGTAATTGATTGTAAGTTGTTATACGATATTTTATCACAGATTTTGACTCTAACCAGAGAGTTAAACCTGAGCTTGGTTTTGAAAAGCAGTAAATCACTAGTGAGTGTTTCCAAGTACATGTTTGAACTTATTACTTGAATGAATTGCTTTGTTAATGTGATTGGACAGTATTTGACTTGTTTGATAGAATAAGGGTGTACTTTATTGCACTTATCCTAATGTGACTTATTACTTTATCAAGCTGGTAAGGGCCTAGTCGATAAGATAACGAACCCTAGATCTACTGCTTTATCGAGTGGAGTGTTATTTTCTTGACTAATTGGTATACTCAAATATTACCACCACTGTTTATAGTGGAGTTCAGATCTTGTAGGGGGTTTAAATGGTTGACGGAGATTGGAGTTAAGTGGTGCGCTACTGGACTGGTTACACTACTTGAAAGTTGACGGAGTGTCAACTACTACTTGGTGAAGCTATGGCGGAGTTAGTTCGCAAGAGCTACTGTATCCTTTTACCTAGAAATGTTGGATATCTAATGATTTGCTATTTGAAGTGTTATTGTTCACTTTTATGAACTTTTGCTCGCTACTTTGATATTTCAAGGTTTATATTATGTTCAACACGCTACTTGGGTTCACATGAAGCTTTGGAACCTCACTGAGTTATAGCTCACCCTATTAGTCTTTGTTTTCCTTACAGGGGGTGCGAGCATAGGCGAGAGGCTGGTACAGACTGGTTTCATCTAGTTTTTTTTTTTACTTTTGTGATTGTACTCACACTAGTGCTCGATTAGGGTTGGAAGTTATTTAGAACTTGAATCTTTTGTTATATTTGGGAATGTATGAACGTTTGAGATACACATGAATATAAATGTGCATTCCAAGTTTGGAAACTATTGTTTCATTTTTTTTAAATCTATAATTTGTTTTCTTGAGAGAAGAGAGTGAGTGAGTTCTGCCAAGAGCTAAACAGGCGGTCCACTAAAACCCTGAGGTACGCCCTAAGGAGTAGTGAGGTCATCACTGGAAGAGTCTTAGAAAGTGTTTCTAAGTGATTCTTCATTCGAATTATATTTTATTGCAACAAATAAACATCAACCATATAAAATAATAGGTACAACTTATTCTAGAATTAATGTCAGATAAGTGTAGTAAAAGGTTAATAATTACATGGTGAACATCCATTGAAAGGTGGAGTCATCTACCCACTTGACTTTTCTTATTACTTGGGTGGTCATGATGCATTGTTAGATGCCAGTCCTGATCTATGAGTATGAGTTGATTGATTAGTTAAATCAACCATAAATTAAAAAGAGTTTTAATTTAGCTAATTCTTATTTATTAAGAATTATAACTCATTCTTATTGCCAACATATATAAGAACCTAATGAGTCACATACAGTAAGAACATCTTTAGTTAGATTAAACGAATTTCAACTAGAGATTTGAAAGATAAGTTTTCTAGCTTATAATTTAATTTGTGAGACAAATTAAACTTGAGGGACTGATAGTACAAATAAGTTTAAATCTTCTAAATACAAGTGTTTTATTAGAATAAGGTAGGTGAATCCTATTAAAAACCGGTTTCAGGTTTCCATAAGGATATGAAAAAACTTATTTGTCTATAAATACTCACTAAACTTTTGCTAGTAAGAGTAATCGATACACAAATTGCCTTGTAAAATTTTTGAGAAAATAGAGAGAAATACCTAAAATTCATCCAAGAAAATAAGAAAATATCACATCTCTTATTTTTTTTATTGGAGCATGTTTTTCATGGTAAAAAACTAGGTTTTTCTCAACCAATTTGTGGGAGGTGTCTTGGCAATAGTTAGTACTGATCTAGTTTAAACTAATTCAACCTAGGAGGTTCTAGTCAAGGAGATTCATGTGGATCACTGTTAAAGACTAGGCACTTGTACGATTACATGGATCACATTGCCCCTTTGTGTCAGATCTCCGCTAATTTAAGAAGAGATTCATGGATTGAGGTAATCTTCTTGAACAACTCTACGTCACATGGATTTAATCAAAGGTCGATCTACTAAAGAAATAAAAATTTTTAAAATTTTCACTCTGCATGTCCCTATGAATCCTTACAGTGGGATTAGAATCAACTTTGATTAACTCATCTGATAAATTTATTTAATTGTCATGGATGGTGATAGGATCACAATTATATACTGTTCTTGAAGTTGGTATAAATCTTTAATGAACAAAGTTGATTGAAAACTTTTCCTTGAATTGTTCTTGAAAGTTTTTCAATGTTTATAATCTGATATTTTCAATAAAAAACTGAAGTTTCGTGGCTAGTTTTGTGATGACATCACAAAAGGGAAAATGGAATGCGATGAAAACATGTTACCAAAAATGTTCTAGATAAATTTGGACTAATCATATTCTAGTCACCCGGTGCTGACTTGTATGTCACAATTTGCTTATTGTTTTCTTTGTAGTATTGATTTAGAATCAATTTAAGGATTCCAATTGCAATGTTGTGACTAGTTAGCACATGTATAGTGGCAAGGGTTGCATGCAAGTAGCGATAATAATAGTCACCATTGCTACATTTTTGTTTTGCTACTACCTGTGCATCGACTCTCACTGATATTTCTATATGTGGTGACTTTGGTGAAAGAACTTTGATGATTTTTTATTGTCGATGAACCAATTAAGAAATTCAGGGAAAAACAACAACAATTCGCTGTTGGAAATTGCATGAAAAATGCTGCTTGTAGTGGTTTGTTAATGTAATTTTGCAACAGATGATTTGCTCTAATTTTTGTTTTACTTCACTTCGATTGCCAGTTATGAGATGGCTGTGATAATGAAGTTTGATTGGTTGTTTCATGTTGAAAATTTCTAAAGAAAAGGAATTCAGAAACACGTTAGTTTCTAATGGTAAATAGGATTTGGTTATTGATTTCCTTTTTGTGTTTGGATTTCTAAACTAACATGAAGATTTCCTATAATTCTAATATGATTAGAATTAAGGTATTTGCAAGAATTTTCTAGAAAAAAGAAAGCTAGGCAACTAGTTAATTTCCTATGACAAAAATGTTTAGTCGTTGGTTACCTTTTTTGTGTTTAGTTTTCTAAACTAAAATGCAGAGTTCCTATATTTCTAATATGATTAGAATTAGGGAAAATCACGAAAACTCCCTATAAGGTTTATAGTGATTTTCACTTTACCTTCTAACATTAATTTTTTGGCACTTTATCTTGACAATCCAAATCATAAAAAGATTCGTTGAAATACTTTAGTTGACAAAAATGAGCCAAGATAAAACATTAAAATTTTGTGATGAAAATGCCCCCATCCATTGTATATAAAGAGAAGTCTCACTTCAAGACCAAAATTTGCATGAGTTTTCAAACTTTCCAATCCTATATTTGCAGCCCAAAAAAGAAGAAAAAATATTCCAAACTTCTTCAAATTCATTTCGTTGTTCTTCGTCTAGATGTTGTTCATCACAACATGTACAAGAACCAAGCCAAGAAACCTGTGGATGCGGTAAACTAGCACCATTAAGAAGGTCATAGACACTGAAAAATCTTGAAAGGAGATTTCTTGGATGCTCAAATTATAAAGCATGAATTGTACGATAAATAATATTTTTTGTTAACTTTTAGAGAAAATAATTCGAGAAAAAAAATTTTGTTTTGTTTTAGAGTGGGCAAGTATGTGATTATTTTAAATGGGTTGACCCCGAGTTTTGCGAGAATGGAAGAGAATTTTGTGCTATATTACAATCAAGAGTTGTGGAAAAAAACAAAGAAACTAAAGTATTTACAAAGAGAGCATGAAGAATTGGAAGTGAAACATACTAGATTGAAGCAAAAATATGGAGTTGTACAAATTGAAAATGCTATCTTGCAAGTTGAGAAATAAAATCTGTAACAAAGGTTAACCAATATGCAAGCTAGACACTCTTTTCGAAAATCAACATGGAGAAGTGTACTAATTCTTATGCTTTTGGTAGTTTTCACTAGCTACATTTGCTCTAGTTGGCTAGAAAAGATGAAGAAGAAGAATAAATGGTATTTGCCATAGCATATTGTAAGGAAATGAAAGCTAATATAATCCAAAATGTTCTTGACCATTCTTGCATTAATGAATTATAGAACAAAGTTAACATATCATTGTTATCATCCATACAAAAAGTTGGCAAAATCTCCAACAGCCAGTCCACAAAACAAAATGCTGGCAAAATCTGTCCAAGAAATTCTATTAAGAGAAAACCATTTACAATTCCCACAAAATGCTACTGGATAACACAATCTGGTGTATGCAAAACTTATGAGGGACCAGTCCTAGATCCTTGAGTAGAGAAAATAGCATCTCCAAATCTGTGCTTCATCACCTGAACTTATGTTGTGATTAAGTATCATTAGAAATAAATTGCATTCATTCACATAATGCCTATTAGGAAAATCTATTAGTTGATTAACCACTCCGATATTAGACGAGGTTGGATTGCTCTTCCCAGTTGTAGTAGTAGCAGCACTTGAGGTTGCAATGTGTCTTTTAGATTTAGGAGTAGGATTATTCCCAACAACTCTATCACCAACAATACTCTTCATATTTGTACATTATACATTATTGAAAACAATAGATTAGCAACTGATAATTAATATTAATGCTAAGAAAATATTTCTTACCACTATAGTTGCTGGTGGTGTATTGGTAGGTGCAGTACGTGTAACTTTATATGCTTTATTGGGAATGAATGTCTTTGCGTTTGAATATTCCAATCCATTTCAAAGACCTATCCCAGAAAGAGGGCCATTGTTAGCATCCCACTCCTTGCCTTGACCTCTTCCTCTACCCTTACAATTCATGTTGCTTCTTCTTCTGCCCCTACCATCCCTTCTCTCTGATGAGGACCAGCAGTCCCCTTGCAAAATGGAAAGAGCTATTGTTAGTTCAAAATTAAAGCCAAATAGTGGCCAAAAAAAAGTTGAAGTTAAAGTTCATACCTGTACAGTAGCTGATTTCCTCTACTTTATGAATACACAACCTCGATTTTGCATCTTCTTAAGTTGTGATTTGTATGACCACAATGACTATAATGAATTGGTATACCCCTTTTAGACAATTTTCCTGAAGTAAGTTTCTCATCTGGACCTCTCCTCTTAACTTAAAAGTTTACCAGGAGCAATTTTTATGCAAGGTAGTTTCATAAAGTTAGAATTGCTGCTAACCTAAACATTCTTATCTGGTATAGGCATAATAACTCCTTGATATGCCCTTTTGTAACTCTCCAATAAGTAATAGTCATCAACAAACTGGTATGAGTTCTTACGATTTTGAATGAGACTAGCACATGCATGAACACATAGTATTCTAGCCATTTCCCATTCATGGCAGGTGCATGTCCGTTCATTTGCATTAACAACAAATGTTCCACTGATATTGCTCACCTTATACACTAGCTTATTAGTAACTATTGTATCAAACTCAACCACTTTCTTTTTCCTCTCTTCAAGTTTCTGAGCAATCCTTGGACAAATATGAGATTTTATCTTAGATATCCACTCTCTCTTTTCTTGAAATATACACATTATTTGTCTCCTAATGGTTTCAAACATGGTTAGCACAGGTTCATGCCTAGCATCCTTAACGTACTGGTAAAACTCGCACATATATTGTTGCTCAAAAAATCACAATTAGACCTCTGATAAGTGTATATTTTGTGTGTTTTATTATTTAGTTTTGGTGTATTTTATTTAAATTTATAGCTAATTAACTAAGTTTCGAGTGAAGTTATGCATTTTGTGATTTAAGTGTCAAAAATTACATTTCTATGGATTTTAGTGGTGAAAACATCAAGTTTTTGTAGGTTTAATAATTCAATCATAAAATGAAGTGCATTGAGAAAATATTTGGATGATTGTTGATGATTTGAAGTGATTTAAAGAAAACATGAAATGCAAAATGTACAAAAGATGAAATGCAAGTTAAGACAGCTTGATACCTTTTGGTATTTTGGGTATATTTTAAGCTACATGCATTGGATTGAAGTGATTCTTAAACGATCTTAAAGTTATGAGATAGATCTACATTTCTTGTAAGACCTCAAAGTCCAGTTTAGTTGTTTTCATTTTCAAAATGTCGAAATACAAAAGTGTGATTTTGTTGTCAAAAGTTGAAATAGGGGATTGACCAGTCAAGGGTATTTTGGTTATTTCTCGATCTATGGATCTCCAAATTGGATGATTCTATAAGCATTGGAAATCTAACTCAAAGGACTACAACTTTCATGTTTTACAAAAGAGTGAGTTCAACCTCCATCATTGCGAAAAATCAGTGGAAGTTGGTACAAAAATAGAGCAAGGATGAAGATTGACCAGAAATGAGCAAACTTAGAAAAAAGGCAAAACGTGGGGTCAATACGCGATCTCAGGTCGTATTTTCGAGGTCATGTATTCTTCAATTGTGGCTGCAATTTGTTCTCTATTCACACAAGTTTTTTGATCAATTTTTCTACAAGATATCCGGTTGGATATAAGCAAGCAAGTATAGAATCTTGTAAAAACAACTTTTAGGAGTTTCAAGAGACAAAAATGCCGACTAGAAACAACTCATTTGGATCTTGAATTCTCTATAAATAGAGGCCTTTGGAGAGCATTTTTAATAACTTTGGAACGCTAGAGAAACTCCACAAAAACGTAATTTTCACTAGAATTTCCTTAGTTCATTAGTTTAGATAGATTAACATAGTATAGTTAGAGTAGTTTATTCTTTTTGTACTTGTAGCTAAACTTGGATGAAAATTAAGGAGCAAGATGTAGAATTTGATCTCATGTGACATGGGTGATATTTCTTCTACTACTTTCTCTCTTGTACTTAAATTCATGTTTAGTTATAATATAAGTTTGGATCTTGTTTTCATCTTTGTCATGTTTTGCTAAAATTTATGCCTAGAGTTATGGATGAACTTTCTATATATTGTTAGTGATATTTACTTGATTATTTAATGATGTTATTTTTAGCAAATTATTTATCACTTTTACTTTTCTAATCATGATTAACCGGCATTTAGTTGTGATAATCTTAAGGTGTTAATATTGCAATAAAAAGTTGAAATTTAACACCAGTTTAAGGAAGTGATATACCTAAGGAGTACACTCACGAGAGTAGAAGTGCACCTATGTGGCTTTAGTGATTTGATTCATGTAATTTCATAGAAAAAATGAATTTGTAGTTAATTTCATAACTATGAGAATAGGTATAGCTTAGTAACAAATATAGTTGATTTACTATAAGAGTAGGTTTCACATACATTAAAAAATTACACGTCATAATTAGCCAAGACAATAACATACAAGTAACCGGTAATTTCATTTGTAAGAATAGTAAGAAAAAAATTTCATATCTCTAGGAGATTTCTACTATTATTTGTATTAATTTTATCTCATGTTTATAGTATAAATTTAGTTTCTTGCACTTATAATAGTTCAAATAATAAAGAAATTTGAAAACCACCAGTAATTGACAATCTTCCTTGTGGTTCGATCTATAATACCCTATACTTACTCTTGACTCGTATACTTGTGAAAAATCGCATATGGGATATTTAAAAATTTATAAATATAAAACTTGACTGTGGATGAGTTAATTGTTATATGTATATCCCGTGTTCGTCAATCTCAATAAAAATTGTGCCTGGCCCACAGGTTTGCTAGAATGGCTGTCATCCATGCATGTGTCTTAGATGACACTACTTGCAAGTCTCTTATTTTTGTTTCAAATTGGTTGGCACATAAGCTCTTACAGCTACCCAAATGATGTCCCTCAACTACTTTACTTTGAATTTCAGTTGGAAATTGGCATATAAATGCCTAACACAAAACCTGTGTTCCACTTCAAGGTACTTATTCTCAATGCAATCAACTAGTCCTTGACAAAGTCCACGTAAACCAATGAATAAGTACATTACCGGTTAGTAAATAAATAGAAAATGCAAAAAATAAATTAAAGTAATATTGACATTTTGTCTGTCCGAGGGGATTATCCAACATTTTTCAAATGGAGTGCCAATAGCATTAGTTAAAATTATCCAAAAATCAACTGCAGCTGTCTTTGCATTCAGATTCTATAAGAGCCATTGCAATTGAAAACATTTGGTTGTTACTATCTCTACCAATAGCCGCCACTATATAATGTCCCATAGCTCCTTTCAAATAACAAACATCCAACCCAATTACAGGCCTACAACTGTTGATGAAGCCTTTTTTTGTGTAACAAGCATGATAAACATCCTCTTGAATATTGGGTTGGGGTACATAGCGGACCTCTTAGTCACCAAAAGAGCCACTAAACTTGGGTTTCTTTGCAAAAATGGTAGCACAATAATCTCTTAAATGAGCTTATTGGTTTGAGTGAGACCCTTTGACTGTCTCAATAGCCAAGTTCTTAGCTCTATACACTTGAGATGTTGAGCAGTTAACTTTAAATTTTTTCTTAATAAATTTCTTAAAACCTACCACATCAATTTTGGATGATTAGCTATGTCACCTAGTAAAGTCTTTGACAACCATCTTGAATTTGCACTTCTGTTTTGGTATGATCAAGAGCATTCATGTGGCTCACCTTTAATTGCTTAACCTGAAGTGTAGTAGTGCTGCCACTTAGAAGACTAGCATACACCCTCCATCCACACTTCTTATTATCACTACAACCTTATTTTTATCATTTTTTTAAAATTTAACCTCAAATCCATGTTTTATGGAGAGCATCATAACTGTAACTCTAAAGTCATATATGTTGGTGAACACCTGCCGAACCTCTAATTTAGGATTCTTCATATCTTTTTTCATATTAAATTCTAGAAACTCCTCTTTCATTTGCTCTTCCTAGGATGAGTCATAGGCAGCTTTCAACACATCATCATCATTGACATTATCAGCCTCAATCATTTTTCTTTTCCTTTTTGACTGAACATATTGATCATATTCTTCACCCGTCAACTATTCATACTTAACATAATCTAATTTTTGAAATTGACCAGCCCTTATATTTACTTCTTCTTCATCTATAAGGTCACATGCATCACTTAATCCATCTCCATCTAGAAATAGTTCAAAATCTGAATCTTATTCAGAATCACTAACCTCATTCTCATCATCTTCACCCCTATATGTAGTATCTGAACTATCACTATCATCCTCCTCATTAACTTGATTTTTCACAACAGGATTATCATTTGGTTACCCAAAATTATCACCAATAAGAATCTCATCAGCATTATTAACTATCGGAGGCAGTTTACCTACAAAAAACTCTATGGTACTATGATTTCTATTCACCTCAAACATTTGTAGTACAATCTGGTCACTCTTCACCAATATTAGACCAATCTCCAAATTAATACCACCTATCCTATAGTACACAGGGGCCTCTTTGACAATACCCAAATCTCTCAAATCATCCCTTAACTCAAATAGTGAACATAAATTAGGGTTAACATCCTCAAGCTTATCCATTTTTCCACCTATATACTCCAACACAAGTTCCCTAACAAAATGGCCTCCATGATACATATCTAATACATATGTTTGGAAAGCCATTATTCTATTAAAAAAATTCCAGAAAGATATGCAATTTCAGTCCTGAGATTAGTTATTGCAAGTCAAGAAAATTTTTACCAATCAGTTCACACTTTGGTACAAAAAAAAAACCTAAATAGTGACATAGAAAAAAATTTTAATTCAAATATTAAATAAAAGGACAATTTTTCAATTACCAACCCTCATTTTTGGTAAAAAAATTTTACAACTAGGTTGCCAACAAAAAGTTTGAGATCTATGGGTCATATCCTCAAACAACAAAACTTGTCAGCCAAATTCACTATGCCATAGTATAAAATCATATAAAAACAAAAAAAATACATTTTTCATCCAACCAAGGTCCCAATAATATGCGTACTAACCTCAAAATATCTGTCCTTTATTCCATCCAAAAGTTTCGAACTTTTAGCAGCAAAATCGATGCCACTTATAATATCGTTAGATGACCTCCAACCACTCAATTTTCGTTCCTTCTTTGCAAACTATACTAGTAATTGCGTGAGATCTCAACTAGGGTTTGACTATAGCAAATCGGGAAAGGAGAAGGAAAAGGTTGCTGGATTTTCTTTCTTTCCTTTGAAATTCTCCTGCTTTTTTCTTTCCAAAATAAACCAGTAACATCGGGCCTCCCAATTCCACCAAGGGTATTTTGGAAATTTTATTTTTACCCAACCCGAATTCATGGGCAATTTTGTCTATCTGACTTTTTTTAGGGACACCACTGTCATTTACCTTTCAGCCATCAACTCCGTCACCAGTTCATGTTTTGATTAGCAGTCAAAGTGATAAAGTGCCAAAAAGTTAACGTTAGGGGGTAAAATGAAAACCGCTATAAACCTTATGGGGAGCTTTCATGATTTTCCCTTAGAATTATGGTATTTTTTCTGAAAATTTGGAAAATCCAAACTGGACAAGAAGTTGTTGAATTATGTTTAGAAAACTTATTAAATTTTAGTGCGGCTAAAACTAAGAAAATGTAACCAACTTTAGAAACTTCCAAATTTGATAAGATTAAATTCGGTAAGTGTTCAAATACTTTTAGAAACTTTCTAATCTAAAGAGATGAAATTAGGAAAGAGCTCTACAGTTAATATTTGAAATTCAAAAATGGTTAAAAGGAAAATTTCCAAACCTAAGTGAATTAGGAAATTCTAGTTGGACTAGAAAATCTAATTTTGACTTCGGCTTGTAATCAAATTATGAAAAGCTTTTGTTCATGATTTTAAAATATTAGAAATTGTTCTAATGTTATTAGATAATTTTTCTATAATTAGAAAAAAAAGCTTCAAGAATTGAAACTTTAAATAGTTTAATATTTGAGCATATAATGATTCATGATTAGAATTAGTCAATACTTTATTATGTTTTCATTTAACATTGGTTATGGATTAAGAACAATGTAATTATGATTGGTTGAATGCATATGTGATTTGGTTTTGGTATTTTTTGAAATAGAACCAGTGTGCCTTGCCTTCTCTAAATACTCCTAATGTAAATGCTCTTCTCATCTTATTCTCCTTGAATGTAACTCAAAATTTCTCTCAATATCATGTAATGCACTATATTAGGGATAGGGAGGGGTAAGGATTTGAAATGTTTAGATTAGATTTATACTTGAAATGTACAAAGGAGTTGGAGATGACACCAATGCCACCATGGCGGATATACAAAAGACGTACAGGGCATGAAGATGTCATTTTTCCATTAGTTTGACCATCTAGTTTCCTTTTGGTTCAAGGAAACTAGTCTAGAAATAAAATTCATAATTATCCATGTATAATTGTAGTATGTTTATTTATTTATATTGATAAATAGATATGCTTGTTATATACTTGATGAGACCAATTTGGATACATTATGTCTAAAATTCATCTACTCAAATATTAAGTTTGGACACAAGTTGCCTTCCACTATTATAGTAAAACATGAGTTTTTGTTCAATGTTACCTTGTTTGCCTTAGTGAAAAGTACTCTATCAAGGATGTATTTTATTATGAGATGAGATCTCGAAACAATAGGTCAGACTTAACTACAACGTATAACTTGTTCGGCTGAGTGAAAATTGTATGTTGTAGAGGCATAGGTTGGAAAACCCGTAAGATGTCATCGTCAAGAGTTGACAATTCAACTATCTAGAAGTTACAATTATTGTAATTAGTAATAAGTACCTACTTCTTGTAGTTATTTTGGCATGTTCGTCTTAGTGAAACTTAAAATAACTAAAATGAGGTTCTAGCTCATTATAAATTTTTGAATTCTTAGTTCCATATTTGAAGGTTATAGAATTGTATTAAAATAGCGGGAACAAAATCAAACTTATTTTTATGTCATTTTTACTTGATTTTATTTTTACATAAATAGCAATTCTGTTTTATCTTTACTACATGTCATAGAAATTATGAGTAATTACATATTATTCTCGATATACTTAATATTTCCAATTTCTTGGATTGGCAATGCAACTGAGAAAAGTTCTCAAATAAATTTGGCTATATTTTTTAAAACCTGAATCATGTAAGATGGAATGCAATTAATAGTAAATGCTTATAGTAAGCATAAAGAGGATAATGATAGTGTATTATAGATGCTCCCTAAATCTTCGATGCTACAAAGAATTCATTTTCTTTCACCATGATTAGACATTTCAAGAGTTGAATGATGGATAATCAAGATTCAAAATATATAAAATCTTTTAACAATAATTCCATCACTAGATGACAAATTCTCTCTAAATAAATATTGATTTATTAGAGACTAATTGGCTACATTGAAAAAGCAAATTAATTAAATTTTGTCATGAACTATAAGTGTTGGCTAAAAGGATATTACTTATCAAAAATTGACAAAGTGAATCAATTATCAAGAGTTAATAAGTTAAAAGATTTTAAAGAATAAGCCTTATAGTGCAAACTTTCATTGCATGGTCTTAACTTGAATAAAATGTAACTTTTTGAAAGTTTCATTTTAAGTTAAGTTTATAACTGAGATTAACTAGTATATTTACTTCCAAATTAAGATCCTTGGTACGAAATACCGCATATTCAATATATTAGGATTTAAAAGAAGGATAATAAGTATCTACTTTTATGAAGTAAAAGTTACTCCATTTAATTGTAATGATAAATTATCTTTCTTAATTTAGTAGACTTATTTTAGAACTTAATAAGTGCTATTAATTTATAAAATAAAAGAAAGGTCCATTTCTCAATATAATGTTAGATGACTTGGAATCATCTTATCTTTGACATTTATGAATTTAGTCTTATGAATAAGAAACACATTTTCAAATTACATGATGATTTAAGTCAATTGATTATGAATCATTTGAGAAATGTGAATCTTATTCACTGATAAAAGACTAAGTTGGTCTTTTATATCCAAAGGTTTAAAAAATTGTTAAAATTCATACATTATGATGTATATGGTAGATTAACAATTCATGCTAGCGGTAATTTTTCTTATACTTTACTACTTTTACTAATAACTACTCAAAATGGATATATGTATCTTTTGAAGTACAAATCCAAAACTTTGAGAAGTTAGAAAGTTTAAATATAAAGTAGAGAAATAAATTAGTGAAAGCATTGGAACACTTGATTTGATCCAGGTAAAGTATACTTAGTCCAAAGGTTTCAAAATTGTCTAAAAAAGAATGAGATTCTTAAGTAAACTAATTCTTCATAGATATCTCGATCATTATTGAGTAATCTAGATAAAGAATTATATCTTATGAGATAAGATGCACCATGCAAGTTTACCAAAATAGTTTTGAGATTTGTCCTAGAGAAAATTACCTCCTATATGCTAAATCTTGTTCCATGTTCAAAGTATACCATATGAGATATGGAGTGTTAAAAATTCAAAATTTTATGAAAGATTGGGTTACCCTACTTACGAAGTAGGTATGATCGGACAAGTTGGAATTAAGATCTGATCAAAACCTTTTTGTAAAGTGTTCTTAAGAAATAAAGAAAAAGGAAAATCGGCCAAAAAGAAGAAGAGCAAATCAGCTCTCTCTACTTCATTGGTTTGATTTCTTCCAAACTATAAGTTAGAGTTTCCTCATTTTCTCAAAAAATGCTACTTCTATTATTTTCAAGAGTAAAAGTGTTTTATTTCTAAAACCACAATTTTCTAGATAAATGGTTTATTCTAGATAAAGTAGTAGGAGTGAGATAGAATTTAAAACTTGAAAAAGTTTCAAGTGTCACAAAAGGAAGTTGAACAAAAACATGGAATTGGAACTTGCATTTTATGTTAATGAGGTGTAGCAGAAACTCCTAGAACAAGGGTTTTTCATAAGTTTTAAAAATGGGCAAAGAGTCCCAATGTCCCTCAAACTATTGGCCGGATGAACTTTTGGTCCCCAAACAATTAAAAATAAATTTTTGGCCCCCAATCTATCCAAAGTACAAAATGTTAGACCTTCTGTCAAAATCAGCAGTTAATACTGACGGAATCTATGACCACGTGAAATGCATGCCAAAATACGAAGGGCATTTTTGTCCACAATGAGCTGTGTTCCACTTGGTAAAATTGCAATCATGCCTGGAAAAATAAAAACCTGAAGGCTAAGTGGTTGTCTGACAGGTGCATGGAGAGGATTAGGTCGAACTCTCGAATCCTAGTTAGGGAGATCCAGCAAACTGTGAATGAGGAGTACCAAGCTCAAATTTTCAGATGGATAACAGCCAAAACAAGATAATGCCATCTTGTGAAAATAGAATATCATAGTAAATGCAGAAAGATGATTACTAACAAATGCCTTTATACTTGATTAGAGAAGAATATCCTCTTTCCACGATGATGTTTATTGGATTGCACCCAAGAGTTGCAAGAGAAATGTACTGGACCACCTGCAAAGTCTTCAATAGTCATGCTCTCCAAGAAGAACTCTTGTTGGTGCTTGTTAGCCACTGTGATCGCCCCTGGCACCCCAAATTGGAGTCTACAACAAATTCAGCTGTGTAATTTACTCTCTCTGCCTTAAGATTTGATTTCTTAGACCAGTCCTTTAACATCGCTTGCTTGCTTTTCTTTGGAGCTTTTGTATCTTCATCAATGCCAGACCCACAAAAAGAAAGAGAGAGAGAGAGAGAGAGAGAGAGATTAGAAGGCCAAATCAAAACATATTTTCTAGATCAATGTTGACTCTTAAGTAGTAAACTTTGGAGCAAAACGTTTTATTTGGGTTCAAGAAAAGAAGGAAATAATGGCTTTCTAGGATCAATTTCTGTACTAACAAGCTCTAGCACAACATTTCTTCCAAGTTTGTCGGTTAGAGCATCCAATTGCCTCACAATTGACTCCTTCAAGTCTTCTTTGTGCTTGTTTCTAACAATAACAACAGCTCTCACCTTGAATTGTACTGCCTTTTCTGGTACAACTTTCACCAAATTCTTCTCACTTATAGCCGCTACCAGACTACTACCAGTATTGGTCCTTCTTGCTTTCCTTACTTGCAGGCTTCTTCTTTCAACAGGTTTAACCTGAGTTGGATGCGAAGAAGAAAATTGGTCGGATTTCTGATCAACCAAGACCACCTTAAATGAATTGATAAATTGAGATTTCTCCGATAGAGATGTACCCAAAAATTATTTAGCCAGTGCCATCTTAGTTCCTTTTTTTCAATATCTCTGTTCAAATTGCAGCTTTTTAGGTCAAAATGATTTTCGCTCCATTTTACCGTGTGGAACACAGCTCATTGTTGATAAAAATGCCCTTCGTATTTCAGCGTACATCTCACGTGGTCATAGATTCCATCGGTATTAACTGTTGAATTTGACAGGAGGTCTAACATTTTGTACTTTGGATAGATCGGGGCCAAAAGTTTACTTTTAATTGTTTGGGGGTCAAAAGTTCAGCCGGCTAATAGTTTGAGGGCCACTGAGACTTTTTGTCCTTTAAAAATATAGATTTCTTATGGAGAATCATGATGTTTGGTCATGAAGTTCTAAATGACTTATGAATAGTTTTATAACTTATAGAGATGGATAAAAAAATCATAAATCTAAAATAGATTACATATTTGACAAAAGATATTAACCTTAGTCAATCCACCTAAAGGTATAAAAAGTCTATTAGGTGCAAGGGAGTCTTTGCTATAAAGATGAATATGGAATGTAAAGGGTTGCCTATAAAGTTTGGTTAATAGAAAGGTTACCATTAAAGATAAATAATTATTTTTGAAAAATCTTCTCTCTAGTTAATAAGTTTAAATTCATTTAGATTTACTTGCTTTAGTTATGAGTTATGGCATGCCAAACTAATGTTAAAACCACTTTCCTTAAATGGAAACGGTAAATGGTTGTGTATGTGACATAATTCAAAGGTTTCTCCATTTATATACCAATAAAACAAGTCTCTAAGAGTTATATCATCCGTTTTGATGAGATAATCAAAGAGTTTGGTTTTATCAAAAGTGGGGATGAGCCTTGTGTTAATATGTGAGTTAATGGGAGCTATTATAGTTTCCCTGTTATATATGTGATTGATATATTATACTTGAAAAAGGTATACTTGTGCTCCAAAATTATAGGTATAACTATTCAAGATTTTCTCCATAGTGTTAAGGAGAAGTAATCTTCTTTTTAGAAGTAAAGATTTATAGGGATAGATCATGATTGCTTGGCCTTTCATAATACATAGATGAGATGTTAGAGTCGTTTAGCATGAAGTGATCTAAAAAGGGATTTTATCTATATTACATAGAATAATCCTTTCAATGTACTAGACTTATTGTCTCCTTCTATCCATGAAGGACTAAAATGGGAAGTATGAAAATATTCTTGTAAATAATCTTACAAAAATGATTTGCAAGTAATTATTCATTTACTTATAATATTAATGTTATGTGTTGAAAGGGTTTCAAGCAAAAAAACAACTAAAATTTCTATAATTAAATCATAACCAATTGCTACTTGAGAAGTGGCAAAAGGAAGCATTTGGATCTGTAAATTCAAATGGGAATTTGGATTGGTTCTCTCCATTTTAACTCCTTTATCCTATATTGTGACCATAATGAAAATTTGCCTTAATAAATGAACTAAGGTCTCATCACAAATCTATAACTTGTTAAGGTGCTGCCATATGATTTGGTAAAATCATTAATAGGAATAAAAGTGAAGATAGAAAGAGTACCCGCGGATGATGCATGGTTGATCCCTTTACTAAAACTTATCTTAAAGGAAATATAATGGTCATGTAGGCTCATTTGGTCCTTGACTTATGAGTGATTGGCTTTAGTATAAGTGGGAAATTGAAAGTGTGTGTGCCCTAAAGTCAATCAACTTCTATTGTATAATATGCACTTGAACTATTTATGTTATAATAAATTATATCTTTATCATAATGATAGTTTATATTTATATAAGTATGATAAAACTCTTAGAGTAAATTTAATCGATGAAATCGTGAGTTATAATAGTGAGGTTCATTCGATCATAAACAAGATTTATTCTTAAATATTTCTAGTCAAAGTATTAATAAGACAGGGCATTGTTAATATGATTAGACTAAGATATACTATACCGCTTTTATTTAAGAAGTAGTAGAATTCATCTATTATGGTGTGTGAGACACCTATGTTAATGCATGGATGCTTGATAGAATGATGAAGTTCACTAGATTGATGGACATAGAAATATCCTTTAAGTGTCAAAAGATTAATCTCTAAGTGACGTGTCTGTAAGTGATCCTTAAATTTAAGTTATCATAATATCTTGAGTACGGACGGTTATACTTTATTTACTATATGATTGCTCTCGTATTAGGGAATCCTCACATCATTAGCTTATGGGTATATACCTGAAGTATAGAAAGATAGTGAATAATCTATAAGGATTTACCACCTCTTATTGAAAGAGTAATATAATTCGGAATTCTTAGTACTAAATGAAAGAGTCTTAGAAAGTGTTTTTAAATACTTCTTCATTCGAGTTATATTTTGGTACAAGAAATGAACATTAATCAGATAATGGAATAGGCATAACTTATTCCAAAATTAATGTAACATAAGGGTGGTAAAAGGTTATTAATTACACGGTAAAGGTTTATTGAAAGGTAAAGTCATTCGCTTGACTTTTCTCATTACTTGGGTGGTCATAATGTATTGTTAGATGCCAATCTTGATCTATAAGTATGAGTTTATTTATTAGTTGAATAAATGATAAATTGAAAAGAGTTTTAATTTACTTAATTCTTCTTTATCAAGAATTGTAACTCATACTTATTGCCAACATATATGAGAATCTAATGGGTCACACACATTAAGAACTTCTTTAGTTGGATTAAATGAATTTCAAATGGAGACTTGAAAGATAAGTTTTATAACTCATAGTTTAATTTGTGAGACAAATTAAACTTAAAGAACTTATAATGCAAATAAGTTTAAATCTTCCAAATACAAGGTTTGTATTAGAATAAGGAAGGTGAATCCTATTGAAAAATGGTTTTAGGTTTCCATAATGATAGGGAAATACTTATTTGTCTATAAATACTCACTAAGCTTTTTGCTAGCAAGACTAATTGATACACAAATTCTTGTGAGATTTTTGAGAAAAATCTTGAGAGAAAAATATCCAAAATTCATCTAAGAAAATAAGGGAAAAGTCATATTTCTTATTTCTCTCATTGGAACATGTTTTTATGATGAAAAATTAGGATTTTTCTCAACCAATTTGTAGGAGGTATCTTAGTAATAGTTAGCACTAATCTAACTTAAGTTAATTTAACCTATGAGGTTCTAGTCAAGAAGGTTCGTGTGGATTACGTTAGAGACCAGATATTTGTGCGGCTACATGGATCACTTTGCTTCTTTACATCAGATCTCTACCAGTTTAAGAACAGTTTTATGGATTGAGGTAATCTTCTTGAACAACTTTATATCATATGAATTTAATTAAAAATTGATCTAGTAAAAGAATCAAAATTTTAACATTTTCCGCTATACATATCTCTATGATTCATTATAGTTAATAAGCGAGTAGTGAGTGAAGTATGTATATTTTTCTACTTTAAGGAAATGACCAATAGTAGGATTGTTTCAATTGATAATATGAATTCATTTTTTTAATTCAATTGTCAATTCTTCATATTCGTTGAATATCATGTCTATTGAACTACCCCATCTTGAAGAAATTTTTATATTTATGTTCATTTTCTAGTTTGTTTGAAAAACTAAGCTATAGTTTAAAGGAGAATCAGTGGGAACTATATTGCATTACATAGGTAGCTGCATGTTTTTAACTAGTCAACATTGTTCATACACAGTTTGGCTTTAGTTGAGTTTAGTCACAATTATAACAGAATGGAAATGGGAAAAAAATGCTTCAGGACATTGAGAATATAAAGTTTTGCCCATTTCTGATTAAACTTAGATGTATTGGGGGGAAAAAGGAAAGAAAACCCACATCTAGACCAATCATTGTGAGAACTCAAAAATTTTATATATCTATAAATATATATATATATATGTTTATTTATTCAAGTGCTTCAATCATTTAATTATTTCTTTAACTATTTATTCACATTTTAGTTTCCTATCTTTTCTTAACCTATTCGTTTTAAATCATTTTTTTCTGTTAGTAATTGCTTAATAATTTAATCACTAGTTGGAATAATAAAAAAAAACTTTTACCCGCACGTTTTAGCGTAACTACGTTAAATTTTATTGAGATGTACTAGTACAACCAACTAGCAAAACATGATCATAACCATGAAAGTGTAGTAGGATTTGAATCTTGAAGGAGATTGACAAGATTTGAGAGCTAAACCCTATTCTCTCACTATTCCTAGTTGACTTTGGTTGCTTGTACAACCCAACAAACTCTCAATTTTCCCATTACGTATTCTCTTCCTTTTCCACTCCTCTTGGCCGAGCTTCTCCTTCCAAAAACAAGAAGAAAAGTTCAACTTTCTTCGTCCATTTCTTGCTTCAATCTTCCCTAACTTTGGTTGATTCTTGGAACTTTGCTTGAACTTGGAAGGAAGTCTTGCTTGGAGGCAACTCTTGGAGGAAACTTGGACTTGTTGCTTGGTTGAAATTATTAGGAGAGGTATTGGTTTGAAACTCTCTTTTTCCTTCAAGTTTCTAGTAGATTTGTAGCTAGAGAGATTGAATCTTTGATGGGTTGTTGATGGGTTTTTTTAAAACCTTGATTTAGGTAGATGACTTGAAGAAAATTCCTTGTGTTTTAATGGCAAGCTAGGTAGATGACTTGAGATTCATTCTTGTGCTTTTATGATGAATGTTTATGGTAGATTTTGGTGCTTTAAATCTTGATGTTATGGCTTGTGTGTATATTTCTTGGAAAGCTTGAATCTTACTTGGATTTTGTTGCAAGTTTTGGTGGAAAAATTCTGTTTTCAAAGTTTCTTGCTGGCTGAAACTTTTGAGTGCTGTTAGCCCTTATTTTTCAAGAAATTTTGGAAGAATCTTGCTCTACGAACCTTGTTAGACATTAAACTTTGATTGTGAGTTGAGTTTGAACCAAAAATCATGAGTTTAAGTGAGAAGACTGAGTCAAGTATTGCTGAAAATTTTTCTCACAGGAGACTCTGAGTAATCTTGAGAAATCTATCGTATCTTGGTATAAAAAAAATTCAAATTGAGTTTTGCTTATTGCATTTGAAACTAGGGGTCTGTTTGGAACCTGAGTTTTTTGTGAGTTTGTCTAAAACTTTACTGTAGTGCACTGTAGAAGTTTTGAAAAAATTTTGTAGAAATTTTTGTAAGGTGAAAAACTTTTTTGTAGAAGTTTTTGTAAGGTGGAAATTTTTTTTTCCTTTCTTTTTCTTTTTCTTTCTTTCCTTTTTCTTTTCTTTCCTATCTTCTTCTTCTTCATCCCAACAGCAACGCAGACGTAGCAACAATGTAGCAACGCAGCCTCCCATCAGCCCAGCAGCCTGCTCCACCCCCTACTCCGCCACCGGCCCCACCTCCAGCCCCTCCTCCCACGCCTCCACCTGCTCCACCTCCGGCAGCACCACCAATGTCTCCACCAGCCCCTCCTCCTACTCTCCCGCCTGCTCCACCTCCAACTCCACCACCAGCCCCACCTCCTGCACCACCACCTACTCCTCCACCAGCACCTCCTCCAACGCCACCACCAGCACCACCTCTACTACCTGCACCTCCTCCAACTCCAACACCACCATCGGCTCCTTCACCAGCATCTCCTCCAATGCCACCTCCCGCCACCCCTCTCCTTCCTTTCCCCTTCTCCTCCCCCTTGCCCTTCCCCCTCCTTCTTCCCTCGCCCGGTAGTCAAGGCGCACCTCCTCCACAAGCCAGTCAAATTTTTTTTTTTTTTTTTGCAATTTTCAGCCTTCCCCTCGCCTCCCCCTTCCTGCAATCTGGTGCGTGGAAAAATCCCCCTTCCCGGCGCTGTCTGGGGCACCGCTTCTGTGAGCTCAAAAATGACGAACAGGGCACCGCTTCTGTCTGGCAAAGTGTTTTGGAGTTTCAAAACAAGATACGGCAAAACGACGTCGTTTTGCTAAAAGTTTAACAAGGTGATCGTGAGTTTTTTGGAAGTTTTTTGGGTTCCTGTAGCAAAAGTTGTATAAAAACTAGTAGCAAACAAACTTGCTCAAAAAACTTGGGTTCCAAACACCCCCTAGGTTCAAAATACTCTACCGTGAAAATTTCAGAGTTTTTATCAATTCCTATGAATGCCTATAATTTTTCAAAATTGACTGAATTTTCACACTTGTTCAGTTTTTTTACCTGATGAAGCAGCAACTTGAGACTGAACTTAGCCTGAATTGTGGACAGAATCTCACAAATATGTCTTTTGGAAAATTGTAGTTTTTTTAGTCTATTTTTCGATGGTATAAAATTTATAAATTTTGAACTTACAAAACTTGAGATATGTTAGAAACTGAATTTTCCTACTAGCCCTTAGTCATTATTCGAATAGCGCATGCCATGAAATCCTTATTCGATGGTGCTAAAGGTTTAGTATAGGATGGTAGGACTTGTGAAGAAAAATTCTAACTAAAACTTGGTACTTGAATGGTGAATTTATAGCTTTTAGATTACTATACCTTGTTAACCCCTAGATCACTACTTATACGTGGATTTTTACTTAAAATTAGGGTGTTTTAAAGAACGAGTGGCTTTTCTTCTCGAGTCGCTTGTTGAACGTTATTATATCATCTTACTATATCCTTGCCTCATTTGAAATCTTATTTTTTCCCATTTAAATTTTTATTTTGACTTCAATATCAAAAGTTCTCCCTTATGATTGGAGCAAGAATAAGTGATATTTTTGTCTAAAAGCTAGCACTTTGGGGTTCGACTACTTTATTCAAATGTTTTAAATGGTGAACTTTTTATTTCACTTACCCTATGTATTTGATCACAGGTTTTGAAAGTGAACCCGCGGACTCTTTCACTGAGGAAAGTTAACTTTTCTCAACGCGGTGAGCATTCTAAATGCATGTTGCACTTCATACTTGCTTGACACATGTGTGCCCTGTGAAATTTTCTGTTATCGAACTGTTTGATATTTAACTTGGGTGAGCATGTACTTTATCATGCTCAAACCCTTTCTTACTTGTACTTGTCCTGTTAGTTGTTTGAGCCATTGTCCCTCCAATTCTTTATTGTTAACTGTTATTGTATGATTATTTTGATTGGTTGGTTGGGCCGTTATCCCACCAACACAACTGTATGTTTGGAATTCCAAAACCCTGTTGGCTAGTTATTCGAGTTGAACTAGCGATAGTCTGGTCGATTAGATAACGAATCCTGAGTCTACTGTTTTGTTGAGTGGAGTGTTATCTACTCGACTATTTGGTATGCTTGAGTATTACTACCATTGTTTATTGCGGTGTGCAGGTCTGATATAGGGGCTGAAACGGTGAACGGGAATTGGAGTAAAGTGGTGTTCTACGGTTATTGGTTTGACTTACGAGATGTTCGAGCTACGTGGATCTGGTTTTTAAAGCCTTTATATCATTGAATTGGATTGTTACTTCTTAACTTACGCTTTAAGTATTTGTCTTATTCTGTCTTGAATTAGTATTGAATTAAAAGTTCTTGTTGATTGTACTGTATGATTTTCTTAAAACCTCATTGGGCGAAAGCTCATTGTATGCTTGTTTTCTTGAACAGGGAAAAAAGTGTTAGCACCCTGAGAGTCATGAGTATGCCAGCACTTGGTATATTTTGTATTTAGTACTTTTGGGCTGTAAGCTGAACCTTGAATTATGTATTAAAATATTTTGGAGATGCGTGATTCAACTAGTAATAGTTAGTATTTATTGGTGTTATTGAATGATTTACTCGTACTTCTTGTCTTGAGATATTAGTGAGTTCTGACGAGAGTTGAGCAGGAGACTCGCCAACCCCTCTGATTCTCCTTAGGAAAAAGTGTAATCATCACAGTTGGTATCAAGTCAGGTTCGAAATATTCTAGGATTATATATGGGTTAATAGATATGAAAGATTAAGAGTGACAGAATAGTATATTAAGTGAATGAATTCTATAAGTGTTGATTTTCTAAGTATTATAGTTTAAAAATTGATAAGTAAGTCTAATTCCCTTCCCTTGGATATCATGTAGGTCATGGACGGCGAGAGCAATAGAAATGGAGTTCCTGCTAGACGTCTGCGTGTCCTTAGGTACCAAGAGAGACCGGAAGGCCCTGTTCGTCGATGGGCGCCTGAGCAAAGCATTAGGACCTGTGATTGTTGGAGGTCTTACTCCTACCCAGACCGAGTGATCTTAACGGTTGCAAACGAGAGGGAAAAGTTGGCTAGTGCCAACCGTAGGGCTCAAATTGACCACCAGAGGTTGACGGCCATCAAGAATGGGCAAACTGTTAGAATCCGAGAGTTAGAGGAAAATATTTTAATGGAGCAAGAGAGGACCAATGCCTTTCATGAGCAGTTACAGGAAGTGAACGCTCGACTACTCAGGTTGTAGCAGAGGTTCGAGATCGTACCGAGGGTATTCTCGCAGAGTGTGTGGCCTTGGTCGAGAGAGTGATTAATGCTAATGGCCCCGAGAGGGATCCAAGCAGTGGGGGCTCTAGGAGTGGTGATAGATCCGGCTCCATTCGGGAGATAGGGGTTGTGGTTATACCCTAGTTTAGACTTGCACTTTAGAGGTTGTAACCTTTTGTATAAGGGATGACGTTCTTTTGTTGTTTTATACACCTACGATTTGGCACATTTTGCTATGATCTTATTTGTTTCCCTTTTTTTGAAATAATTTGATGAATTTATCCTAATCGGTAGTAATTATTATGATCATTTATGATATATGAACGTTTACTTTGCTTTTAATTGATTTTATGACTTATATGTATATTTAATTTATGTCCCACACCTTTAGATCTGTGATAAGACATGGACGGTAGAGGGTGTGGTCGAGATCGTGGTTGAGGACATAGACAACCCCAAGATCTTGGGAATGACCAAGGATCTGCGGTGAACCAAAATTGGGAACCTAGGTTGAAGCTTGGGATCAGGTGGCTACGGCCTTCAATCATATGATAGACATCTTGGAACATTTGGCAAATATACAGGGTCCTGAGCTAGTAAACCAACCTGGAGGACTAGAAGGAGGGCGGATAGAGCCCTAGAAAGGTTTTAAAAGTTTTTCCAACCCAAATTTGTAGGAGAACCTAACCCTGAAACAACTGAAAGTTGGTTGGAAAGCATGGTGGATATATTTGCCGTTTTAAACTACACGGAGAACAGGCAAGTCACTTTTGCCGTTTTTCAACTCAAGGGAGCGATTCGAGCATGGTGGAAAGTAGTGAGAGCTAAGTGGAAAAGAGACCAAACCTAGTGGATTTAGGCAAATTTTGTGAGGAAATTCAATGACAAATTCCTTCTCTTTTTGATTTAAGAGAAACAAAAGGATGATTTTATTAAGTTACGACAAGGCACCATGAGCATAGCCGAATATGAGACCCAATTTACTAAACTATCTAAATTTGGCACTGAGTTGGTGATGACTGAGAAAAAGAAGGTAAGGTGATTTGTTCAGAGATTGAAAGTGAAGATCCAAGAGACATTAGCAGCAGCTCAAATTGACACCTTTACTGATGGTTTAGAGAAAACTTTGAGGGTTGAAAGTGTTAGACTTCAAATGAAAGACTTCCAGGCAAAAAAAAGAGGTGCCCTGAGTGGCACCTCCAGACAGGTAAATAAAGTTATACTGTCGCCAAAGATATGAAGAGAAGTTAGCGAAATTAAGATACCGGGGCCGCAAAAAGGAGCCCCATCAAAGGGAGTACACAGTGGACAAGGGAACCCAGGGGCTGCCTCACAAGGAGATCAAGTGCAAATTTCTCGTGAACTTGTGGATATTGCGGGAAATCAGGGCATGAGATAGATAACTGTTGAAAAAATACGGGGAAGTGTTTACGCTGCAGAAGTGTTGAACATCAGGTGGCCAGTTGCCCCGAAAGGACTCGTCCAGAAAGTGGGATTCAAAGGTCGAATAAACCAGTTTCTAGGCAGACAAATGCAGGAGAAAGTCAACCTAAAGTACCAGCTTGCTCTAAATTAGCAACAAGACCCTAATCCTTCTGAAGTGATAAAATGTACGATCCCTATTTACCATCGCCCAGTTAAGGTTGTAATCGATCCGAGGGCAACTCATTCTTTTGTAAACCCTGATTTTATGTGTGGTTTGGATGTGAAACCTGTTAAGTTGCCATATGATCCAAAGGTCGGGACACCTATTGGGGACCAATGTTTGATTGCGAACTTGATATATAAAAATTGTGAGATGGGTTGGAGAGCGAAAACTATTGGCAGATTTGATGAATTTAACCATTAAGTAGTATGACGTTATCTTGGGAATAGATTGATTTGCTCGATACCATACTCAATTAGATTGTAAGATGAAAGTAGTGGAGATTCGTATCCCTTGAGAAGCAACCCTAAAATTTAATCTGAGGGGTAGGCTAGTTTCGTCTGCTCTTATTTCGAAAATTCGGATTAGAAAGTTATTAAGTATAGGAGCACGAGGGTACCTAACATTTTTAATCAATACTCCAAAAGATCAATTGAAATTGGAGGATGTACTAGTAGTGAAGGAATTTCTTGACATCTTTCCTAATAAGCTTGCATCCTTGCATCCTCGCCACAAGAAAGAGAAGTAGAGTTTAACATTGATCTAGTTCTTGGGACAGAACCTATATCTAAAACTCCATATCGGATGGCTCCTATTGAATTGAAAAATTGAAGTTGCAACTACAGGATCTGTTAGAGCGAGGATTTATAAGAAAAAGTGATTCTCCATGGGAAGCACCGGTATTATTTGTTAAAAAGAAAGATAAAAGTTTAAAATTGTGCATTGACTACTGACATTTGAACAATATCACCATTGAGAATAAATACCATTTACCTCACATTGATGAATTATTTGATCAGCTAGAAGGAGTTGTGGTGCTTTCTAAACTGGATCTTAGATAAAGGTATTACCAGTTGAGAATTAAGAAAGAAAACATACCAACAAAAACTACTTTTAATTCTAAGTATGGACATTTTGAATTTGTGGTAATGTCTTTTGGATTAACTAATGCCCCTGCAACTTTTATGGACTTAATGCATTCTGTTTTTAAACCCTACGTGGATTAGTTTGCGGTGATTTTTATCCATGATATTTAGTCTATTCAAAAATTCAAGAAGATCATGAGCACCATTTAAGGGTAGGGCTACAAACCCTGAAGGAGCACCAATTGTACGCTAAGTTCAGCAAATATGACATTTGATTGGAGGAAATATCTTTTCTAGGTCATATAATCTTTAAGGACGGAATCACGGTGAATCCAGCTAAGGTAGAAGCTATTATCAAGTCGAAACAACTGAAAAATCCTACTAACATTCGTAGGTTCTTGGGTTTAACAGAGTATTATTGTCGGTTCATCAAAAATTTCTCCAAAATTGCTGGGCCGATGACTGAGTTGATTAAGAAATATAATAAGTTCATTTGGAATGCTAAGTCTGAAAATAGCTTCCAAGAGTTAAAAAGGCAATTGACTAGAGCATCTGTATTAACCTTACCTAATGGGAAGGACGGATTCACAGTTTATATAGATGCATCAAAAGAAGGTTTGGAATGTGTGTTGATGCAAAATGAAAATGTAATTGTTTATGTTTCTAGAAAGTTGAAATCTCATGAGCAAAATTATTTGACCCATGACTTAGAACTAGCGGCAGTGATTTTTGCTTTGAAAAAGTAGAATACTACTTGTATGGAGTAACATTTGATGTGTATACGGACTACAAGAGTTTTAAGTACTTGTTTTTCCAAAAGAAGTTGAATCTAAGGCAGCGCCGGTGGATGGAGTTCTTAGAAGACTATGATTGTACAATCAACTATCATCCAAGAAAGGCTAATGTAGAAGTTGCTACCTTAAATCGTAAAGTTCAAATATTGGAGTTGATGATTAAGGAATGGCACATGATAGAAGAAGTAAACAAATGGAATCCACGTATAGAATGACAAAAGGTGATTTGTGAAAATATCCAAGTGAAATCTACTTTGTTAGACCGTCTCAAATAGGTACAAAAGAATGACCCTATGGTACAGAATTGGGTAAAAAATGTACAAAAGGATGGAATATTGGACTTTAATTTAGGACTTGAAGGGATCTTGAAGTTTCGAAACCAAATAGTTATGCCAAAAGACGAAGGTTTGAAAAAGGAGATTTGGAAGAAACCCACTGTTCCAGATACACGGTGATCCGAAAAATAATAAAATGTACTAAGATTTGAAATTACTTTATTGATGGAATAATATGAAAAGGAAGATTGCCCAATTTATACAGACATGTCTGATTTGTCAGCAAGTTAAAGCTAAACACTAAAAATCATCAGGATTATTACAACCCTTAGAGGTACCCGAATGGAAATGGGAATACATTACAATGAATTTTGTGTCGGGGTTACCAAGAACTCAAAAGGGACATAATGCTATTTGGGTTATAGTTAACTGATTAACTAAGTCAGTTCACTTCTTGCCTATTAACATGAAGTATTTTTTGGAGAAACTAGTTAAGCTACACATGGATGAAATTATAAGATTACATGGAGTGCTAGTGAGTATAGTGTCTGATAGAGATCCTCGATTTGTATCGCAACTTTAGAAAAAAGTGCAAGAAAGCTTGGGAACTAAGTTGAATCATAGCACTACGTATCATCCTCAGATCGATGGATAGTCAGAGAGAACAATCCAAACTCTTGAAGACATGTTGAGAACGTGTGTTTTGAATTTCCGAGAAAGTTGGGAACAATACTTGATTTTAGTGAGGTTTGCTTATCATAATAGTTACCACTCATCCATTCAAATGGCACCATATGAGGCACTATATGAAAGGAAATGTAGGTCCCCGATTCATTGGGATGAACTAAGAGAACGAAGAGTTTTGGACCCTATAACGGTACTTTGGATTGAAGAAACGTATGAGAATGTGAAATTAATACGCCAAAGAATTTAAGTAACTCAAAATCGGCAAAAGAGTTACGCAGATAATAATAAAAAAACTTGAAATTCGAGATTGGAGATAAGGTGTTTCTTAGAGTCACGTCACTTAAGACAAGTATCATGTCAAGGAAAGGAAAAAAACTTAACCCAAGATACGTAGAACCTTTTGAGATTCTCCAACGCGTGGGAAGTGTAGCGTATCGTCTGGAGTTACCAGTGAGTTTGTCTATGATACATAATGTATTCCATATTTTTATGCTCAAAAAGTATCATCCCAACCCTACTCACGTGTTTCGGTTAGGGGACATCAAGATAGATGAATCACTGACTTATGAGGAGTAACTTATACAACTTTTGGGTAGAAAAGTAAAAGAGTCGATGCATAAGCAAATTCCCTTAGTAAAAGTGTTTTGGAGAAACTATGAAATTGAAGAAATTACATGGGAATTAGAAGAGAAAATGCGAAAGAAATACCCCAAGTGGTTTACTAATCCAAGTGAGAATTTCGAGGGCGAAATTCTTTTAAGGGAGAGAGGATGTGAGAACTCAAAAATTTTGTTTATATATATATATATATATTTATTCAAGTGTTTCAATCATTTAATTATTTCTTTAACTATTTATTCACATGTTTAGTTTCCTATTTTTTCTCAACTTATTCGTTTTAAATCATTTTTTTCTATTAGTAATTGCTTAGTAATTTAGTCACTAATTGGAATAGTAAAAAAAAAAATCTTTTACGCGCATATTTTACCGTAACTACGTTAAATTTTTTTGAGACGTATTAGTACAACCAACTAGCAAAACATGATCATAACCATGAAAGTGTAGTAGGATTTGAATCTCGTAGGAGATTGACAAAACTTGAGAGTTGAACCCTATTCTCTCACTATTCCTAGTTGACTTTGGTTGCTTGTAAAACCCAACAAACTCACTTTTTCCCAGCACTTTTTCTCTTCCTTTTCCACTCCTCTTGGCCGAGCTTCTCCTCCCATAAACAAGAAGAAAAGTTCAACTTTCTTCGTCCATTTTTTGCTTCAATCTTCCCCGACTTTGGTTGATTCTTGGAACCTTACTTGAACTTGGAAGGAAGTCTTGTTTGGAGGCAACTTTTGGAGCAAACTTTGACTTGTTGTTTGGTTCAAATTGCTAGGAGAGGTATTGGTTTGAAACCCTCTTTTTCCTTCAAGTTTCTAGTAAATTTGTAGGTAGAGAGATTGAATCTTGGATAGGTTGTTGATGGGTTTCTTTAAAACCTTGATTTAGATAGATGATTTGAGGAAAATTTCTTGTATTTTCATGGTAAGTTAGGTAAATGACTTGAGATTCATTCTTGTGTTTTTATGATGAATGTTTGCGGTAGATTTTGGTGCTTTAAAGTTTGATATTGTGGCTTGTGTGTATATTTCTTGGAAGCTTGAATCTTAGTTGGATTTTGTTGCAAATTTTGGTGAAAAAATTCGGTTTTCAAAGCTTCTTGCTAGTTGAAACTTTTGAGTACTATTAGCCCTTATTTTCAAGAAATTTTGGGGGAATCTTACTCCACAAATCTTGTTAGACATTAAACTTTGATTGTGAATTGGATTTGAACAAAAAATCATGAACTTAAGTGAGAAGATTGAATCAAGTGTTGCTAAAAAAATTTTCCACAGGAGACTCTAAACAGTCTTGGAAAATCTGTCGTATCATAGTGTAAAAAAATTCAAATTGAGTTTTGCTTGCTGCATTTGAAACTAGATTCAGCATACTGTCTACCGTGAAAATTTCAGAAATTTTCTGAATTCCTATGAATATCTGTGATTTTTCAAATTTGATTGAATTTTCACACCTGTTTAGTTTTTCTACCTAATGAAGTAGCAACTTGAGACTGAACTTTGCCTGAGTTGTGAACAGAATCTCATAAATGTGTCTTCTAGAAAATTGTAATTCTTTGAATCTACTTTTCAATGGTATAAAATTTATAAATTTTGGACTTACAAATCTTGAGATATGATTTTTCAAATAGCATCGTGCAAAGCTAGAGAAAATTCTGTTTTTCTAAAGTTGTACTTGCTTTCCTTTCCAACTTCAAGTTGGAGTTGTTGAATCATTTTGAGTTTGGTTTTATGATTGGAATTGAGATTTTCTCGCAATTTTATGCCTTTGAATTGAATAGTGAGTGTTGATTGTTCGAGACCGAGTTTCCCTACTAGCTCTTAGTCATTATTCGAATAGCGCGCGGCATGAAATTCTTATTCGATGGCACTAAAGGTTTAATATAGGATGGTAGGACTTATGATGAAGAATTCTAGCTGTAATTTGGTGCTTGGATGGTGAATTTGTGCCTTTTAGATTACTATGCCTTGTTAACCCCTAGATCACTACGTGAATTTTCACTTAAAACTAGGGTATTTTAAAAAACGAGTGGCTTTTCTTCGCGATTCGCTTGTTGAACGTTATTATATCACCTACTATATCCTTGCCTCATTTGAAACTTTACTTTTTTCCATTTAAATTTGTATTTTAACTTTAGCATCAAAAGTTCTCCCTTATGATTGGAACAAGAATAAATGATACTTTTTGTCTAAAAGCTAGCACTTTGAGGTTTGATTACTTTATTCAAATGCTTTAAACGTGAACTTTTTAGTTCACTTACCCTTTGTATTTGATCACAGGTTTTGAAAGTGAACCCGCGGACCCTTTTACTGAGAAAAGTTAATTTTTTTTAACACGGTGAGTGTTCTAAGTGCATATTGCACTTCATACTTGCTTGACACATATGTGCCCTATGAAATTTCCTATTATCGAACTGTTTCATATTTAACTTGGGTGAACATGTACTTTATCTTGCTCAAACCCTTTCTTGTTTGTACTTGTCCTCTTAATTGTTTGGACTATTGTTCCACCAACTCTTTATTATTAACTGTTATTGTATGATTATTTTGATTGGTTGGTTGGGCCGTTATCCCACCAACGCAACTGCATGTTGGTTAGTTATTTGAGTCGAGTCGGTAAGGGTCTGGTCAATTAGATAACGAATCCTGGGTCTACTGTTGTGTTGAGTGGAGTGTTATCTCGTCGACTACTTGATATGTTAGAATATTACCATCATGGTTTATTGCGGTGTGCAGACCCGGTATAGAGGATGAAACGGTGAACGAAAATTGAAATAAAGTGATGTTCTACGGTTGTTGGTTTGATAAATATTGACGGAGCGTCAACCACGTGCGAGATGTCTGAACTATGTGGATATGGCTTTTGGAAGTCCTTGTATCCTTGAATTGGATTGTTACTTCTTAACTTGCGTTTTAAGTATTTGTCTTATTCTTTCTTGAATTAGTCTTAAATTAAATGTTCTTGTTGGTTTGACTGCATAATTTTCTTAGAACCTCATTCACTGTATACTCGTTTTCCTTAACAGGGGAAAAAGTGTTAGCACCGTGAAAGTCGTAAGCATGCCAGCACTTGGTATATTTTATATTTCGTACTTTTGGGATGTAAGCTAAATTTTGAATTATGTATTAAGATATTTTGAAGATGAATGATTCGGCTTGTAATAGTTAGTATTTATTGATGTTATTGAATGATTTACTCGTACTTCTTGTTTTGATGTATTAGTGAATCCTGACGAGAGTTGGGCAGGCGGCCCGCTGATCCCTCTGATTCGCCTTAGAGGAAAGTGGGGTCGTCACAATCATAAGCAGCATTATTGACTTGAATGACAGCAATTCCTCTCTATAGTATGAAGACGAGGCCTCATAATCCCTTTGACAATGACTAATAATGTCATTTCTTAGAAAACAACAAAATTTGATTACTAACGTGTTTGGATTATATTACTAGACTAGTAGATAAAATAAGAAAATTATGTTATGTATCTATTGGAAAAATAAGGTGTGCAGCATGACAAGTATACATAACATCTTGAAAAACTATGTGTAGAGGATAAAATTTTTATAAAAGTAGATGTATAACTATAAGACTAGGTAAAGAAGTTTTCATACCCTTCCATTTTTTCTAAACCACAATCTTCGAGATTATATGGCCTATTATATCTACACAAATAATTAAAAAAAGTAAAGGGATAATGGATCCCCTTGTAGGAGCCTTTAGCAGAAGTAGAGAATTTTAGTGTTTTGTACCTCTACACAGTTTATAATCACTAAAATCAAGTCCTCAGAAA
Source organism: Coffea arabica (assembly GCF_036785885.1). Taxonomy (NCBI): domain Eukaryota; kingdom Viridiplantae; phylum Streptophyta; class Magnoliopsida; order Gentianales; family Rubiaceae; genus Coffea; species Coffea arabica. The sequence continues at coordinate 7,142,613 of NC_092319.1, read as the reverse complement.
TCCTAAGTAATGACAAAGTTTTCTCCAAAAATTTCTTTTATTGTCATAGGCCTTCTTAGTATTCATTTTCAATGCTAACTTTTTTTTTAACCCCTCTCCTTCGTCACTAAAATGAATATAGAGTTTCTTGGACAAATTCAAATGGTTCAATTTTGAAAATCCTTATGCTTTGGTTTGGAAGACTTCCTAGATATATTTGACAATAGAGGCTCTGACCACATTCTAACACTGTTAAAAAAAATAACTAGGATGCCATCTAAACTTATTGTCTTCTTTAATGTGAAATAATGCTTTTCTAAGCCTCTCTTTGCTAGCCAAGTGAGCTAATCTTCTGACTTTTCTATTATTTTAAAACTCTTAGATTTTAGTCTATTATAGTTGTGGAGTTTTTCAAAATAGAGTTCTTTAAAAAAAAACTATGCTATTAAGAAACTATGGCCTCTGGCAATGTTAACACCTCACAACCTGTATCTGCATCAGTTGTAATCACACTACCTTTGGTTAAGTCTTTTCCGAATGTCTCCAAAATTGAAATTTTTGCCAATAAAAACTTCAAAAGGTGATAAGAACATGTGCACTCTCCATTCGACATTCATGGAGTGATCTATGTATTGATAGAAGCACAACCAACTGCAACTATGAATGTTAAAACATAAGAATCCTGATAATATGCCAATAAGGTATGTCGGTATACTATTTTACAAACACTTTCAAATGAACTGTTTGTAAAGAAAGCTAAGACAATTTGAAAAACTTTGATCACAAAATTTATCGTCGAAAACGTTATCAAACAAAAATTCGTTGTGGAAAAGTACAACTAATGATAGATGACAGAAGACAAATAAATGAAAGTACAAATCATGGAGTATCAAATGCTACTTGATGATCTAAAAAATGAAGGCATAAATTTGCCCGAAAAATTTGCTATTGGCATGCTAATTGAAAAGTTACCCAAATCGTGCACTGACTATAAAAATAACCTAAAGTACAAGCAGAAAAATTATACCATTGATGAGCTTGTGAAACATATTCTGATTGAAAATTCCAACAGGAAGGAGTTAAGAACTGCCAAAGTTAAGGAGATGGCTCTCAAAGCTAACCTGGTACAAAACAACAATAAAAGGTACGCCAATAAATTCCATAATTACAAGTCCAATAATTCCAACTTTAAGAAGAAGAAAGACAATTGCTATGTTCGTGAAAAATTAGAATACCATGTTGCTCAATGTAGTCACAAAAAGAAAGGTAACAATGCAAATGTCAATCCTCCTAAGGTTAATTTAGCCGAAAGGGGATAATATAATTGTTGCAGTCATTTTTTAAGTCAATATTGTAATCAATATAAAAGAGTGGGTTGTAAACTCTAGGGCTACTCGACACACATGTACAAATCAAGAAGCATTTTTCACGTATACCCCAATAGGAGATGATAAAAAAGTGATCTATCTTGGAAACTCACGAACTTCTAAAGTTCTAGGTAAAGGCAAATTCTCTTGAAACTCATATCAAGAAAAACTTTAACTCTCAATGATGTGTTGCATGTATTAAATATTCGGGCAAATCTGGATTCTATAGCATTGGTAGAAAAAATTGGAGTGAAAATGTCATTTGAATCTAACAAGATTGTAATGACAAAAAATAATGTATTTGTGGGCAATGCCTACTGTAATTAGAGATTTTTTGTATTTAACATTTTAAATGTGATCAATGAAAATGCATCTTCTTCTATTTATATTGTTGATTCAATTTCTTTATGGCATGCTAGATTAAAACATGTTAATATTAGCAACATAAAGAAAATGCAATCACTTGGGTTACTTCCTAGTATTAATAATAATGATGTGAAAAAATATGAAATATGTGCAGAAACTAAAATAACAAAGAAAAGTTATATAACTGTCCAAAGAGAAACTGAATTATTAAATCTAATTCACACATATTTAGGTGACTTAAAACAAACTATGACTAAAAGAGAAAAAATATATTATGTTACTTTTATAAATGATTATTCTAGATATACTAAACTTTATTTATTTAGAAATAAAGATGATACTCATAATACCTTTTTATCTTATATGTCTGAGATAGAAAATCAACTTAATAAGAAGATAAAAAGAATTAGGTCAGATAAAGGAAGTGAGTATTTAACTTTAGATAAGTTTTGCGAATATGAAGGCATAACAAATGAAATAACATTTCCTTACTCACCAAAATCTAATGGAGTAGCTGAAAGAAAAAATAGAACACTAAAGAAAATGATGAATTATATGTTAATTAGTTTTCCTACTCCTGATAATTTATGGGGAGAAATTATATTATCTACATGTCACCTACAAAATAGGATTCCACATAAAAAGGCTGATAAAACAACTTATGAGTTACGAAAAAATTATAAATCAAATTAAAAATATTTAAAAGTATAGGGGTGTCTTGCTAAAGTGTTATTACCTGAATCTAAAAAACAAAAATTAGGTTCTAAAACTTCTAATTGTATGTTTATTGGATATGTTGAACATAGTGCTGCATATAGTTTTTTTGTTTTAAGAAGTGATATATTTGATTGTAATACAATTATTGAGACAAAGAATGCAGAGTTCTTTGAACATATTTTTCCACTGTTCAATAAAATTTCTCAAGCATCTTCTTCTGACCCTCAAACAGCCGCCCTAAATCGCACCTTTTGACACCTTTTCTTTCTCCTTATCTCTCTCTTCTTCTTTCGAAAATGGCCAGAAAGAAATTTAAAAAAAAAAAAGAAAAGAAATCAATAAAAGAAGAGAAGATATATGGAATCTGCCGGCTGTCAATAGAAATTTTGTGGTATCTGCAAGATCTAAAGTGAACCAACCGCCTAACTATTTTAGATTCTCTGATAATTGACCAACGAGAAGAAGCAGAACAAAAATAAAGATGGAAAATGCTGGATTTCTGCAGGTTGTGGAAAAAAGATTCTGTCTACCATGTATACTAAATAAAGTTATTAGACTCTTATCTCCTAAAGGAATAAATGATGATGTGGCATGGCATAATCATTTAGTTTCTTTAGCTTGATGATAGTGAGAAGCAAATACTTGCAGAAATAACAATCATTGTGGCCTCGAAGTTCCCCAGTTTCTGGATCGACATATATCCAGGCCACATCTAGTACACTGCAAATAAGTGGACAATCTCAGAAATTAGGCACATAAAAATAGCGATTTTTGGAATTGACGAATCAACTGTCAACTTTAACAGGTGGACTTTACTCCTCAATGTTTGTGAAGGCATTCCTTGGGACTTTATCCTGTAATTAGAACAATAACAATTGATTATTTGAAAAATAGTCCCAAAATAAAAAATGAATCTAGGGTTTCAATTAACCACCTTTTTGGCAGGGTAGTTGTTAATGTGATTCATTATCGTAGTGAGCGTGTCAACATAAATCTTGCGGCAATCCTCGCATGCATAAGAGGCGATGATCTCTTTGGCCTTGTGATTCTGATTGAGCAAATACGAAAATCCATGCAAAATCAAGGGTGCAAGGATGACTAATTGATTTTTTAAGCAAAAAAAAAAGAAATAAATAGAAAAATAACCTCTAATGAGGAATTGGGAAGAAGTAAAAGGTCGAGAAAATAATTTTCCTATGGAAATGATTTTCAAATCTTTCTTGTTGACGATGATCCTTTAACTTATTTTGATGCTATTTTTTCTCTTGATTGCAAGTTTTGGAAAGAAATAATTAAATCTGAAATCAATTCTATTTGGAAAAATAAAACATGAATTTTGTTAGATTTACCCCTGGTGCAAAATCTATTGGTTGCAAATGAAATTTTAAAAGGAAATATAATTTTGATGGTTCTATAGAAAAATATAAAGCTCGTTTAGTAGCAAAATGATTTTCTCAAAAATAAAATATTGACTATTTTGACACATTTACACCAGTAACAAAAATTTCTTCTATTCGTATTTTATTTGCTTAAGATTATATCCATAAACTTGTTGTTCATCAAATGGATGTCAAAACAACTTTTTTAAATGATGATTTTGAAGAAGAAATTTATATGTTTCAACCTGAAAGATATGTTGTATCTGGCCAAGAAAATAAGATGTGTAAATTAATTAAATTTCTTTATGGTATAAAACAATCTCCTAAACAGTGGCATGAGAAATTTGATCAAATATTGATAAAAGACGAATTCTCATCTGTAGAAATGGATAAATGTGTATATATTAAAATTGTGCGTAATCAATATGTGATAATTAATCTATATATGGATGACATGCTTATATTTGGTACAAGTATAGATATTGTTAATAGTACTAAATATTTCTTATCTTCTAATTTTGATTTTGATATGAAAGATTTGGGTGAAACTAAAATGATATAGATGTTAAAATCGTAAGGAGAACTGATGGTATAATTGTGAGAACCCGAGAAAATTATGTGTATGCCCTGAATTTATTTCATTTTAATTATTTTGATATTAGAAATATTATATATAACGAATAAGTGGTTAAATTAAATGCCTAATTGAATTTTTTATGCCTAATTGAATTTTTTATAAAAATTGAGAATTTAGAAATATCCTAAAATGGTATAAAAAAATTTATATGAATCAAATAAACATATGATATGCATATTGTAATTTGAGCCATTTGAATACATTATATAGTTGAATAAGTTACATGACTAATTAATTTTCCTTAAAGCCAAATGCGTGGAAATCTACTAGATTGATATAAGCAAAATTTTTCAAGGTACATATAATTAGAACAAATGAAATTTTGAGTCAATGTGTGAGACAATAAAATTATGGACTCGTAGCAAACAAATGAACTAAAACTAAAGGACCGAACCAATCTTGGAGATTCGGTTAAACTACCATGCAACTAAGGAACAAACTACTAGAATTTTGACAAAATAGGAACCGAATGGAAGCAAGATAACCATTTGCTAAGTTTGAACGGTGAAAGGAAAAATAAACAGAAATTGGCTGTCAGTTGGGCGGTAAACAACTCCTACAAAGACAGCTGCCAATTACTTGCTAAGTTAGGTGATGACCAAAGAGAGAGAGAAAACAACAGCGGCCAACAAGCTAATAGCAAAACCAAGCGGTGACAGGGTAGAGGAAAAATGAGAGATTTTGCCAATACATTTTGGGTGGTGACCGAGATAAGAAACAAGGCATTTCTTTTGATAGCCAATACCGAGAGCAAACAAAAATAGACAAAATAGAGTAATAAGCTTTCTTCCTTTTCCATACCCAAAACCGAGAGAAAGAGTGAGAGTGAGAGAGCTCTCTGATTCTATTCTTTCCTTCCAGTCAACTGAGTGAGTAAGAGAGTGAGGTAGAGAAAAGAGGAAGCTTGGAGCATTTTACCATAAGGAATTGAAGGAGAAGGAGGAAGGGGACTGCTTGCATTTTTCTTCTTTTCCAGCTTTGATTGTACAGAGAAAGGGAGGTAAAAATCATTATAAACATCTTATTCTTCTAATATCTTTGATGATTCAAGTTGCATGTTAGACTTTAGCTTAGAAAAGTGAGTTTTGGCCGTAGAAATCTTGAATAATGATTGACTATTTGCTGGAAAGAAAATTTTGCTATGGCCGAGGAAATGAAGCAAGTTGTAGCTTATTATTCGAAATTGCGGAGGAAATTTTCTTCTAGGAGTTGAGTTATATGTTTACTCTCTTGTTTTATCTAAGAATCTAGAGCAAATATGATATTTAAGTGAAAAATTTTGCAGGAGTTAGCAAGGAAGATTGGTTAAGCTGGCCAAGAGAGTTATTCTAGTTCCCTCTAAGAATTTTGGTTGTGAAATCTTATTTTGTGGTTCAATTCACCTCATAACACATTAACTCTAACCTACATGTTGGGTTCAGGAGTAAAATAAAGGGATTTGGCTGAAGAAAATCTAGATTAATGACTGACTAAGTGTAGAAAATTCTGTTTAGTGACTGATTAAGTGTTGGAAAAGAAAACTGTAACAATCGAGGGGATGAAGCTGGAATTGTAGCTTGTTACCAGAGTTTTCTTTGGAAGAATGATTTTAGGATGCATGCAATATGTTTAACTTAAGTTTTATAAGATGCTCAGCTGAAAAGCTCATGAAAAGTTGGAGGTTTGGGCTGGAAATGTTGAAGGAAAGCCGCTGGAATTTCCCAGCTTCAGCCAAGAGAGGAACAAGTGCAGCAATTCTTCATTTTCCAGCTTTCTCTAGTCAAAGCAGGGGTAAAACTTCCTTAAATCTTCATTTCCTTTACATGTAAAGAAGATTACTGGTTGCGTTTAGTTTTAATAAAGAAACTTGTGGTTCTTTTGAAGATTAAAATCAAACTTTCCCTTGATTTGAGTTAATCTGTCCGGATTGAGTTTATATTGCATTTGCCGTCCCTTGCTTCAAATTTTGACTGGACTTGCTGGAAATACATGCTATATACAGTAGAATATATGGTGGAATGAATGTATGTCGAAATATCTAGAGAAATATTTCATTTTTTGGCTCATGAAACGTGAATCTTCAAAGCTAGAAATCCATTAGCCTGGTAACTAGTTGATGTCAGGTTTTCTCTCCAATTTAAATGGATTTTATGTTGAATTATGGCTGGAATTCGTGCTCTATGTCTTGTATAAAGTTATAGGGTGATGCATGTGAGTTTCTATGGTGAAAAGCTTGACTTTAGTGGCTGGAATCCTTGTTTAGAGGACTGCATGGCCGATAGTGAGTTTTTTATTTTAAGTGGGTAATTTGGTGAAATGTAACTAGAAAATCATATTATATACTTAATATAATCCTTACTTAGTGTTTCATGCTAGTTTTTCTTGGAGAAAACTCGATTAATGGGGCTGAAAAGGCTGTAAAAAGGCTGCAAAACTGTGAGACAGTTGTTAGCTTGTTCAATGGATGTCTAGTTGAAATTCTTGTTTTAAAATTGAAATTTCTTCGGAAGTTTTGTTGGATTTCGGAACTGCATGTCCTCATTTTAGTTTATGAGATTACATGTTGATTTGGGATGGATTCAATAAAATTATTGGAAAACCCCTCACTTGGACTGAATGTTTGTTAGATTTCTTTTCAACTTTGCTTATGTTGAAACGTGGATGGAAGATAGCTTTTAAATGTTGATTTTAGTGAATTTCTTAATGAAAATCCTACTAACGATCTTATATCATGCTCACTGATGAATGCATGTCAAATTTGGTTATTGTTTGATGCATTAAATGAAATTTCAACTTTGAATCTGAGTGCTGCTATGTTTTTCCAACCTTAGATTTCATCTTGTAACCTGAAATTTATGCATGTACTCATCAAAACCAACACTAATCCTCTGTTTTACTCCGTATATTTGTGGTTGTCCTAATTTGGAAGGATATAACTGAATCTTAGAGAAAGAAATGGGAGCTGGTGTAGTGTAACCAAATCTAAACTATAAACTTAGATTCTTGTTTAGTTTAAAAGGAACGAATGAAGTGTTCATAGGCTATAATCATTAAATATTGAATTGAGAAAGATATAATCTTGGTTTAAACATACAAGACTTTAAACTTGGAATACATGTATATTTCCCTAATTTGAATTGATAAAAATAGACAAGTTTTGAAGTAAAATATAGAGAGCTTGTTGAAATTGTTATATCTTGTTCTTTTAAAGCCAAAACTTGACTTTAATCATTTAACTCATAAGGTAATAAATGATAAGTGATCATATACGAATTGTATATTCACCTTAAGATCCTAAACTTGTCTCAGGAGACAACAGTGTGCAAGAAAGCAATTCCGAGATCGAAGTGTAACTTTTGATTAGGGTGAGTGTTTTCGAATTTACGTGTTTAACTGTTTATGTGTACTTGAGTGAAATTATGGGACAAATGTACTTATTATGAAATATTGCTAAGTGATTCATTGCAAAGTGTATCTCAATTGTTCCTCGCCTTCTAAGTCGAGGATACTTTATCGCACTCGGCTTAGTTGAGTTTGAAGGTTGATAATTGATCAAGTGATATTGTAAATGTGCATGACTGTAAGCCGTGTGTGTATTTTATCACATTGGCTGAATTGGGCCCCAAAACTCTCTGTTCAACGGACTATTCGAGCCAGCAAAGGGCTTGGTCGGGTAGGACGGTAGTTTTGGGTAAATGTTTCATTATACTCAAGTATTATCATGAGGTTGGGAAATTATTGAACTGATTATTAAATGTAGGGGATTGTTTATTGTTTTGGAGGACATAAGGAGGTGAATTGGCGGAATGTGCAATGATATTGAAATGAATGTCCAATGACAGTGAAATGAGTGTCTCTTGACACTGAAATAAATGCTCAATGACATTGAAGTGGCTCTAATGCGAGCACCGTATCCTTTTAAAAGTGATTGTTTAGTGAAGTGTTTCCTCAATTGCTTAATGAAAGTGATTGTACAATGAAATATGCATTACTTGTTTAATGGTACTAATTTAAGTGTTTATTAAATGTTACTTACTCGGCAAACCTTACTGAACTTTAGGTCAGCCCTTTAGTTTTGTTTTCCTTCTAGGAGTTGATGGTCGAGGAACGAACGTGGGATCTTAGGGAGTTAACGTGAAGACATTTGTGATTGTAAATCCTTTAGTTTCATATTATGGTTGAAGCTTTTGTATTGAACTTGGTATTGTAAAAGATTTGAGCGTTTGGTTTGGTTTATCAAAATGTTATTTCTGAATTTAATGTAAATGAGTGAGCCCTGGCGAGAGTCAGGCAAGTGATCCGTTAACTTTTAGGGTATGCTATAGGAGAAGGTGGGGTCGTCACAATAATGTTATTATAAGAACATTATATAGAAAGACTTCTTAGAAAATTTGAAAATTATAATGTGACATTTGTAAGTACTTCTTATGATGCTAACCAGTGTTTTCAGACTCAGATCGGACCAGCCGGTCCAACCCCGTTGAACCGAGAACCGGCTAAGCATCCGGTCCGAGTCTCTTTAAAAAACCGTCAATCAAAGAATCGGTCAAATCCGGTCAAAACTCGAGTTTGACCGGAAACCGCTAGAACCGGAAAGAACCTGGTTTTCTTCATTTCTCTATTCCGATTGTACTCCTTCCTTGCAAGCATCTGGAGTGTGCATAAAAAAATTCCAACCAAATCTCTCCTCACTTACCTTTGCTATTAGGCTTGTCTTTTTTCAAGGTTTAGAGAATAGATGCCTTCTTATTCACCTCTAAATCTGTAAATGAGGGCCATCTAGACAAGATTTGTGATCAAATATCTGATTCAATGCTTGATGCCTGCCTTGAACTCTTGAGTTAATATTGGCTTGTTCTTTCCTTTTTTTCTATCCTTTGATCTTTGACCAACTCTATAAGAAACGAAGTAACTAGCCATATGAAGAGAAAAAAATTCATTCCCTAAATTTTCTAAGCCCGATTTCTTGTGAATTAGTTCTTGAAATATTTGAAATCAAATGGGAGGAAAAATAAAGAATAGAGTAAATAAGGAAATAGAATAAAGAGGAGGGAAAAAGAAAAATAACAAAAAATAATAGAGTTTTCATGTGTGTTTGATTTGTGAGGGATAACAGTGAGGTGAATGGGAGGAGAAATGAAGAGCATAAAGGATAAGAGAAGCTGCGTGAATGGGAGGAAGAAGAAGAAACTAAGAAAAGTTAAAAGCAAAGGAACAAGGGGCGGTGGCTTACATAGTTATATTCCATTAGGTTTGGTAGTTTCAAAATTTTTTTAATAATATCAATTTGACCCCATATTATTTTAATAAGTATAAAATCAATCCATTATATTTTTTTAAACTACAATTTTACCTAAAACTTTTAAATTTTTTAAGTGCAGTCCTTTTGGACTAAATCAAAACTTATTAGATATGTATATAAAGTTGTAAACCACCAATTTAAAGAGAATTTTTATATATTATTTTAATTATTTATTATTAATATATATTTATGACGTCATCCGATTCGACCCCTGTTGAACCCGATCGAACCCATTGACCCCTGACCCCTGAATTCAGCTGAGTCGAAACCCGGTCCGAGTCTGAAAACATAGATGCTGACACTTAATTAAAGAAAAATAATTGTGATCCAATTGCTCAGTCTAAATATGCTCAGATTATTGGGAGTCTGATGCATTTGATGAATTTCAAAAGACCTAATATAGTTTATATTGTGTGTAGATTGAGTAGATATACTCACAATCCTAATACTAAGCATTGGTTTGTATTAGTCAGACTAATGAAATATCTGAAAGGTTCTATGAATTATGGTATCTTATATTGTGGATTTTCTACTGTATTAAAATGGTACAGTGATGCTAATTGGATCTCGCATTCAAATGAGACAAAATCAACTAGTGGTTATGTATTCACCCTTGGTGGTGGTGCAGTAGCATGAGTCGTTTCAGTACAAACTGATGGATTTGCACAAACTAATGGATTTGCAGCCCCCATGCGCGTGGGTTAAACACGACCCAAGATAGTTTTACAACAAGCAAGAAGTAAAATTTATTTTTCTTTTACATTTTGCAAATTTGTCTTTTACGTTTTACAAATTAGGATAAAAGTTTGACTCTTTTCATCGAGAAGATTAAGTTCTTATTTCATTGGTTACAAAAGTTAGGCATCGTTCACAATGTTATTTTATTAACGTTATTTTATGTTACTCCTCTTGTTTATAACAAGAAGAATGTTTGTTTAATCCCAAGGAAACATTTCAATCATCTGAAATAGTTTTTTAGGATAGTGCTTTTAAGCACGACTCAAGCTTCATTTTAGTAGCTTTAGTTAGCATTGTTTTTGCCTATAAGCAAGCCCACAATGGCTTTTTTCACCTTCTCTATCTCTAGTTGCCAATTTTCATATTTGCCTTTCAAACTCTATATGCAATTCTTCCATTTGTAGATAATTGTGGATAGATAAAAAAAAAATGGTATTCTTGTCCCCATTTTAGGGACAGGATCTTTGATTTTTGATGCTATAGGATCTCTTCTTGATCCAAGCATCGAGAGAAATTTTGACACAAGTTATTTTAGACTCCTTTAAGCCATGCTTGACATTTTCTTTTTTTCTTTGGAAAATGTTGTCAAAAACCCCTATCTTTCAACTTGGATATGAATTGAGAAGTTTTGAATATCACCGTAACAATACTTTATCAGGACTCTAGTTTTGTTCCGTTTCTTTAAAGAAGTTTGGACACGTAATTTGAAAATTTATTGATTATAACAACTCATTGCCTAATTGATCATCTAGGCACTTGAATTTACAAATGTAGATCTCAGATTTATGAATAGGGATATCCCTGAAACTCACATACCAGGCGGCTTCCATCCTGAAAAAATCTTGTGTCTAGTAAGAGTAATGTTTTTAGAACACTCCAAGAGGAAGGAGTGATGATATGAGTGGGAGCTAAATAGGTGTGTGATCTTGGCATTTGGAAAACTCCAATTTCCAAGAATCATTCACAAATAGTGCGATTTAGTTTCTTAATTTTTAACATTGCTCCCTTTCTCCCCGGCCACCCACTTCTCTATAATTACTCCAAGTCAAAAAGGGTCATGAAATTCCAAATTAATTAAATTGTAATACCTAATGCATTCAATCGGGTTTTGGAATATTAGCCGACAAATTGGCTTCTTTTTTTTTCTTTGCCATCTATAACTTCATCGTAATCATCTATCCACAATTATGGAAAATTAATTTGAGTCCCAATTTCTATAAGATAGTCCAATAGTAGCTTCCTAAAGTGATAAATTCTTCTCTAATCCTAAAATCTGCTTTTTGTTTGGGCTTTATGATGAATAACTCACATTTAGTTAACAAATGATAGTGAATTTGGGGATTGAATTGGAACACATCCTCTTTTTAGGATGACGAAGTGATACTTTTAGCCATTTTTGGAGGACTGACTGTAAATTAATCAATACTTCCCCCCGCTAAAACGCGCCAACCCAAAAAGAAAACCCAGGCCACACGTCCCAGTAAAATACCCGACGGCACAAAGGCCCGTTATCCTCGATACGCTGGGCTTTCCGTTCCCGTCTTCCTTCAACATTTTCGTAATTCAATGATCAAGAAAGCCGGGCACGTGCTCAAAACCCTTTGCAAAACCTCCTCACTCCCCCTCCACCGCCAAAGCCAAGGCCAAGTGAGTACTACACGACTACCCTTTCCTCTTTCTCTCTCGCACACTCACGCACTAATTACAGACGTTGTACCAAAACAGTAACGCCTGTGACTCTGTTCTTCTGCAGATGGATTTGTCAGAGCGTTATTGCTACGAGCCGAGCTTGAAATGGAACCCTAAGGTGGAAGAATACTTCATCAAGGCTTACGGGCCGGAGCATTTCTCCCGAATTTCCGAAGCCCTGACGTAATTGTTTTTTCCTTTTTTTTTTTTGAATTTTTGTGATCAAGTTTTGTTCACCGTTCTAATTTGCAGTTTCCTGTGCTTCCTTATCGGAAATTTTTTATTGTGCATAATACTTTCACGCAATTTTTTGTTTGTATGTTTTGTGGCTTTAATATATTTGATAATAGCGGGTTTTCAAAAGTGTTAGATAGAAGAATGTAGTTTTTTTCTAAGCTAGAAGAATGTAGTTATTGCGGTGAAGAATTTTAGTGTAGCTTAATTTGGAGTAGGTATTGTTTGTCCATAGCTCAATACTTAAACTTGATTGAGAAAATAATGAATTATTGAATTTTGGACTGCAAGACGGTTCAATAATTCCATGCACACATCTGTTTGAACTCAATAATTAATGGGAACATTTAAAGTACAATGGATTGTGATAGATGTCTAAATGCTAATATCAGGCTTTTAGATGTTCTCACAATGTGGCTTATTATTGCAATCCAATTGGGTGGGATTTTGGCAAATTTTGGTTTCCCTATATGTAGATGACTTTGAAATTCCCTTAAGGCTAAGTATGCCGGAGAAATTAGTGCTTGGTTTTTCTTTTTTGGCCTTAGAAATTGGACACTTGTGAGGCGAGGAAATCACCATCCTTTTCCCATTTTTCTTCAGCGATTGTGTAGATTGATAAAGGTGGCCTTTCATGGACAATATTACTTGAATAAATGTTTCTTTTTCTCCTATTATATTTTTCAGCAGTATGTTGGAAGTACACTAGCTGCACATTTATGCTTATTGTGCTACACCTGGCCTTTTTTTCTTCTTTATGTGTGTACTTTTGTTCTTGTTTTTTATGGGTATTGACATGTTGCGACTATTAATCTGATTAACTTCCAGAACTTGTGATTATTGACCTCTATGAAATGTGAAAGAGTGTAATTTTGCTTGCATTTTGGCCTCATCTGAAAATTTATACTTTAACATTCTGTTAGGCGTCCATCATGTTACTCTTGTATTCGTGTAAACACACTCAAGTCAACAAGTGATGCTGTCATCAAGAAACTTTCTGCCATTCTACAGGAAAGAGGGTTGCATAATGGTATGATTAGAATATCAAATGATCGTAAACATATGGAGGATTTCTGTTCAAAACCCATAGAGATTGGTGAAAGTGCTGACACACGACAAATATATGCTCAGAACAATCTTGTTTCAAAGTGTATGATACCTGGGCTAGACCACGTAATTTTTGTCAGAGGGTCAGGACCGCACGCTATTGACTATGGATTAAGTGGAGGGAAATCTCCGAAGGAGGTTATAGTTAGTAGGAAATGTGCAGAGGCTGTTCTTCGTGGGGCTCAGGTAATCATGTTACTCTAGCTTCTGCAAGATGACTTCTGCCATATGGTTACAACTTTTATTAAGTACTAAAGTCTTTCCTGTGATATGACTGCCTGAGCTATTTGACCCATGCATGAAATTATGTGGATTAATTTTTCTTATGAGGCTGTCTGCTTAATGCCACTGTTTAGCATCAATTCTTGCTTCTTTGTCGCTTTTTCTACTTTCTGGTGGAGTCAGTTGTTATTATTGACGAGAACGTTGAAAAAAGGGGAAAAAAACAAAGAAGCAAAAAACTGGTGTTATTAATATAAATTTGCAGTCTTTTAGAAACTAGCATAGTCTGGTGCATGTTGCATGTACTTAGTTTCTCATCTGATGAGAAGAAACTGTGTCTGTGAATCAAAATTGTTTCTGGACGGCTATTGACACTGTTCTTTTGTTAAATATATAGCTGTATTAAGGCAAATTCTGTCTGCAAACATGATAAAGTTTACCTGATACCTCTTCCTTTTTTCTCTCCCCTCGTACCGTTTTCTCATTCTAGGTGTATGTGCCTGGTGTTCTAGCCTGCAGCGCCCATGTTGAGAAAGGCGATGTAGTTGCAGTTTCTGTTGCTGTGGAGCAGCCTGGTGCTGATGGTGGATGGGGTGCTAATATTACACGCGGGACCATTTTGCAGGGATCACCAGCAGGCAAGAACTTTATGGTCTTGAGCACCTTTTACCATGTGATTTAAGTATTCTTTTACATGAAGAATTCAACTATTATTATTGTTTTGCTCCAAGTATTTGGAAGCCAAAGAATCTGTACTAGAATACTCTACTAATACAGAAAAATCAACTTCTATCCTTCTATTTGCATGCCTTCACAAATGATGTCTTCTTGAACATCTGAGGAGCCCTCTGAGCATCGACTTCATTATTGCCTTTAAATTTCAATGTTTGTCCGTAAATATTTGCCAGCCATTTGGTTGGGGAGGGGGGATAGGGGGTCCTTAATGGGAATGCTCATTAATGATAGTCATTGTCAGTGTTTGGTACACTACTTTGACAATCAATCTATGATAATGGAAGTCCTAAAAGTGTGTATTCCCCATTCCTGACCAAATTGGACACTTCTGCTCCACTATCACCAAAAAAATACTCCAAAGTATTATCTCTTCTTTTTATTCTCTCTTGTCTCCCCATTCTTCCATCTCTCTTCTCTCTTACCTCTCATCAGTTGTCTCTCTTATTCCTCCATCTTTCTTGCAAAAGCTTCAAACCCAGTCTCATAGGCCAAAGCTCCTCCTGTCAAATTCTCCAAGAGACTAGTTTACTCCTTATATTCAAAATTCAATAGCCAGGAACATGTTGAGCAAATTTAATCAAAGAAGAGTAGGACCCCTTTTCAAAATCAGCTTCAGAAGCCTCAAACCTCAACGGGATATGTTCTGGAAGAACAATCAGGTCAAGTTTACTCTACCAGCCCTTTGTTTAAGATGTAACAATCATGAAAAGAAGAATAGATGAGTTGATTGTGAATGTTTGTTTGATCATCAGTGGTTCAATTGCATTCAAGATTTGAAAAACTTTCAAGGCTAATGATTAGACATTTTTTATTGGAGGATGGGTTTTCTAATATGTGTTGAATTTTAAATTGGGATTGTTGGATGTGTTGGGTTCTTCATAGATTATTTGCAGATGGGATGCTGAGAAATTGAGGAAGTAGGAAATGTTGTGAAAGAAAAAAGAAAAAGAAATATTTAGAGATTAAAAAAAGTGGAAAAAAGAAGAAAAACCAAAATAGATTCTCATTGACGAGGCAAACCTAACAAGTGAAAAGGAATACCAAAAACCCATTGTCATTGAGGGGGCTTTTGATAGTGATTATCATTATCATTCCCAAGGAACAACCAAACAGGTGGTTGATTTGTATGCATGTATGCTTAGAAGTTGTGAGAGTCCAAAGTCTAACAGCTGACCTCAACTCCAACTGTCACTCAATGTATTTCCTATCCTATATTTTCTGATTCTTTAAGGGTTGACAACCTGAGCATGATTCAGCAAGGATAATTTTTTTTTGGTTGCTAAAACAAAATAAGCACGATAAAATGGTTAACATCTTTGTTTTCATACCTTTTGCTCTTCCTATTTCCCCAACTTTTATAACAAGTTATCGATAGGGTGCTATGGATATGGCTTTGGATACTTTTTAGTCGGAATAGATCTAAAACTATGTGCATAAGAGACTAGAGAAGTGGAGGTGTATGTAACAAAAGGTTTGGTACCATATTATGCATCAAATTTTTACGAGAACTAAGAAAGATTCAATGTCGATACTTTGGTAGTGGGTTGTGCAAATTCAGTTCTCCTTTAACAGGTATACTCAATTGCTTGTGGGTAGTATTTCCTGAACCGTGGTTCATTATGTGCTATTACATGTAACATTAGCTTGAACTGTTGAATTGATAATTGGGGCCTAAGATCCTTGGGCAAGAGTTGTTAGGTAGACCAATTATTCATAGCATCTGAAGATTTATTGGGTGGAAAAGAAAAAGAATCAACAAGGTGAAGGAGAAACATAGTCTACTGGATACTGTTCATCTTGTCACATGAAATGATTAATTTCGTTTCAATTTTGTGGCTGAAGATTGAGGTTGATGAAGCTGCATATTTTATGAATGAAGCTAGAAAAAGGACACAAATGTTTGGAATTTGAAACTTATGCTGTACTATGAATGATCATCTTTTTGAGCATCACCATACCGCATCACCTGAAACCTAAGAATTTACCATGATGTTAACATCTCAACTTAATTTTTGGTGTCATTTCATTAATGAAGTAGAAATCACATGACGAAGAAATGGAAATGAACATATTTAAATTTTCAGTTACCATAGGACTGTTTAAATAACCCATCATTTGGTGAAAGATTATGATGTTGTACATTAGTTGTGGAGACCCACTGTGCCTGTTGAATATCGTGGTTTGATTGGATAATGTACTAAGAAAGAGTTTGATAAATATAGTGTGAAGGGTCACCATAATAGATAATCAAAGCCTAACAGTTTCTGAGCCATTATTTTTTAAGGTTTTACATTATGCTGCAGGAAGTAAAGAATTATATACTTCATGGAGTTTTTTTTTTTTTTGGGCATATTGAAGAGGGAAATAAGATATTCAGTTTGGGATGGAGACTATAAGATTACAACTCTTTTATGTGTCACTTGTGTGTTCAAGATTCCATAGGACATTAACATCATTTATGTGTCCGTGTTGCTTTCGGATGCAGCCGTGTTGGTTTCTGTTCATGCAAAAAAGTGAGGGCTAAGCTACTAGCACAAGAACGGGATATCTCATTGGTAACACTAGTAGCGATTTACCAAGTTCTTATGATACGTAGTGAGACGTCTGACCTGACTCATACTTATTCATGTTTGGCCATGGTGGTTGGGCTGTTGAGGGATGTGTATAAGTCAGAATTTTAGATCTTGTTTGTTTGACCAAGTTATCAAGCATTGGCTTTAAAAAAAAAATGTATGCCATGTCTAGTTTATGGAAGATTTTAAGGTGTTAATGTTTTTTGTTGCTGCCTTATCAAAGCCTTATCTGTCTGCATTTTGAGAACATGCACTGGCTTGTGAGGATGCAATTTGCGAGGCACTATAATATTAAAAAAATTCTTCATTTATTTTAGTCTTACATGGGTTACCTTTACCTTGGCTCTTTGTGATAAAGTTTGAGTTTACTTATGTCACTAAGGAGTATCATGTATACTTTGTGAAGCTTTACTTTATCAAGTAGTTTTAAGATCTCCAAAGAATGTGGTACACAAGTTTATAGTGATTGATTATTTTATATACAGTGAGATGAATAGATATATTTGTTGGTTCCTGAATAACTTTTATGTTCTGAAAGCTGGTTAGGTTTAGCCCTATTCTCTCTTTCACCTTTGTAGCATTTAACTACACACATGTTTCGCCACTTCTTACTTTAATTTTTTATCATTCTTTAGTGACTTGATACTTTCTTTTCAAATAAATGGTAGGATTCATTCCCTTTCAGGTGATTTATTAAGTATCAGGTGTCAGATTGCAAGTGTATATAACTGATAGAGGATATACTTGTACAAAAGAAAGAAGAAACATCTTTGGGTTGTTTGGTACTCTGATCTCCTGTATGCATTTGACTAGCAGTAACTGAAAACTTATCCAATGAGATAACAGTTAAAGATTATACCTCTGCAATATATATTTCATGAACTAATTGGTACTACTTTTGTCAAACTATAATGCTTGCACAGCGAGAAAGTGCTTTAGCTCTATTTAATAGGGTCAGTTTATGTTTGGTATATAATTTTAACTGCTCTTAGGTGAGAAACTTCAGATAACTTCTTCCTTTTTCAGATCATTTTAGATCTTTATGATTGAAGTCAAAGATTGATGAATCTATTTTTTGTGAAAATCCATTCTTTTAGCAGATTGGCTTCTTATAAATTAATTGAAGTTTTGTATTCCTTGTTTAACATTCTACTTTATTTTGGTCTTAGAAAAATATATTGAAGATACCATCGAGTCCTGTGGAGAGCTAATATTAACTCTTTTACAGATCCTTATTACTTTGAAAGAAATGGTCTCTATATCGGCCAAGGAATTACTATGTTGTCAAGAGCTGGTATGTTTCGTGTACCAGTAGGAGTTGCAGTCGATATGAATTGTAGAGTATTTGATCTCCCATCTTTTCATGGTATGAACATACATTTTTGGTTAAAGCGTAACTGTGGCATTAAGAGTACACTTTCTTTACAACCTTGATTCCCTGTAATTGTGGTTTTGATAAAGTGGTTCTTGTCTTTTAGCTAATAAGGTAATTTTTCATTGGAAGATTTGCTTGAGGGAGAGATTTTTCTTCAGAACCTGCCAAGCATCATTGCAGCACGTGCCTTAGGTAAATCTTAACGAATTTATTTAGTTGCAATTGATTAGTTATTTAGACTAATTTATGTGATGCATTTATCTCGCTGTTTTCCTCTTTTCTCTCTTTTGACATATGTTCATACAATTGATTTAGTTGATCTTTTAGTTGCAGTAGCTCTCTGAGCAACGTCTGAGTAGTGATATCTACATTCTGGTCATGTTGTTTGTAAGGAATTGTACTTGGGGATGAACAGGGATGGTCTTTTATGGTTTGTCATGTGGATTAAGGAGGGATAGAGTTTTTTTGCTTCTTGCTGCATACCATCTTGAGAGCTTTGGGATATGAGAAATCAGGTTTTTTGGTCCTTGAAGCATAACCAATGCCCATCTCTTTTTGAATCATGGTCCTGTCACGCCTTCAATGTTCATTTGGTAATGTTAAGGCTCAATTGGTTGCACTTCATTAGATTGTATTGAAGTCTGTCCTTTTAGTGGTTCTGTTTCCTGTGTGTTCGCATTCATGAACTTGGATTTTTGTAAATTTAACTGGCTAAGATCTGTTATTTCAGTACTGAATGTTTGGATCAAGAAAATTTCTAGCACACAGATGACAATGAGCCTGGCTTAGATCCATCGTTTATAAAGCTATGATATTAAAAGATTGGGGGATGAACTTGATAAATGGTCTTATTTGGAGATTGGCAGTGCATTTAAATTATGTTAGTGTAGCTGAATATTGAAAAACAAGAAGTCGTCTTGAAACAAGATTGTTTGAAATGACGTACTTGAGTTTTGAAGATTTTTTTTTGGGCATTTTAAGGCTCATCTGAACAAATGCATATGCAACATCTTATGTTTTCTCATAGTTACTGTTCAGAAAGGTCCACCCCCCTCCAAAACCCAAAAAAAAAAAATCAAGAAGCTAATATGACCCTTTGTTTTTGTAATTCTTCAGAAATCAGGTTTATGCTACACCTTATTGAGATATAATATTCACTCCTTGCTTAATAGCTAATGTATACTTGGTGTCTTTTTGGCATGTCCATATTTGTGTTTTGTTGATTTTCTTTTGCAAGTGACATGAAATTTGTTTGGTATTTTACCTGAGGCAACTTTGAAATATCGAGAATGGACTGCTTTTGAATCCTTGGCATTCTTTTTGACATGTAGGCAAAACACCATAGGCTAGCATCCCAGTTAGGCATGCGAAATGACTCTCCCGAACCAGAGGCATAATGTAAGCCTTTCCAGTTCTTTGAAATTGAATGCATTTTTCAAATTTTTGGCCATTACTGTTGCCAAAACCATAAATTTTAGTCTCTGATATCTGTTACAATAGTTGGCTAAACCCACATCTCATCTGCATTTTTATTGTTTTAGGGGCATGTAGCTCTTTGTATTATTTTATTCAAAAGAAATAGGGGACAGTTCTGGGTAGGAAAGGAGATACAAGGGTTCTGAAGTGAGAACGGTTAACATGCAGATCCATTGCCTTAAAAAAAGAAAGCAGATCCATTCCATGTCAAATCTTTGATTTGGATCACTGGCCCTTTTTTTTTTGGGATGATTAGTTAGTGCAATTGAGTTCTAATTACATTTTAGTTAAAATTATATTAATAATCTTATCGACTTTACAGTATTTTGGTTAAGGGAGACTCCAAACCTTAAAGGGAGAGGGGAAAAAGAAGGTTTGAGAGTGGAACCCAGGACCTCATCTTCTTCTGGCAAATGGACCTATTGGTGAGCTGGAGGTTGGGACATACTATGGTTCGACTTGGCTTTTTTATATCTCGGAAATGTTTCTCATGTTTTCTGTTAGGATAAGTCTGACCTTATTTTTATGACATCAAAGACAACATTCCCACCTATTTATCCATGGTTTAACTCAAGGTTATTGCATATTTTAGTTTGGGAAAAAAGATGTTATACATGCAAATTTATTTGGGAAAAAAGATGGTTTGAATCACTCATACTGGGCTAGTTAATTGTTTACATATGAGCGATTTCTGGAAAAGATGTTAAAAAAACAATTTACTTGAGAGATTGTCAGTATAAAATTGTTGATCAATGAAAATTTACTCTTTTTTTTTACAACTTTTGTTTATTTTTATAAACAAGGTCATCAGTTGAGCAACTTCAATATTATTAGTAAATGAATCTTTCTCTTTATTTACTTTTTCCATTTCCATTTCTTTTACAATCTGTAATTCAAACAAAAATATTATTTTCGTAGGAATTTTGCCCATCTTTCTTCCTACTTTTCTTGGTTTACCAAACAAGAGAAAGAATTAAAATTTTGAATGAAGTCATTTTCCATTTCCCATCTTTCTTACTACTTTCCTTGGCTAGTTTTTGGTGCTTGTAGGTAGGTATTAATCCAAGGAAATTGAATCTCAGTCAAGGATCAGAATGAAGTTATTGGGACGTTTTGTGAATGTAGTGAAAAACATTACAAACGAAGCAGAAAAAAGTTATGGATTGCAATCTTCCTAAAAATTCAAGGCCATTTTTGCCTCTGAAGGAAAAGTTGAAGTAGATGAGAGACTTTACAAAACAACTTCCGAGGGCTCACGCCTGATATGGGCACAGCCTCTGACGTGGTACTAACAAAACACATTGAGAGTCATGCTCAATAGGAAATTGTTTAGAATTAAGTTGCAATACACAAGATGCAAGGGGCTTAAGGCCTTATCAGAATCACATCTAGGTCTACGCACCATCTCCTTAACTAAGCACTTTCTAGAGTAGGCAGTCTTTACATACCATTAGTACTGACCCTTTTACGAACAACTGTATTTCCATTCATGTCCTGTTACTGAGGAGATCTTCATGTTCAACCTCAAAAGTAATAAAGATTATGGCAACTTGTCACTCTAAAATATATTTGTTCAGCATTTTCTTTCTCACCCCCTCCCTCCCTCTCTGTGTGAGTGCGTGACATATTCCCATTTTGCACTGTAGATCCACAACGGGGTGAAAGAATATTAGACATGTGTGCAGCTCCTGGAGGAAAAACCACTGCAATAGCGATCCTAATGCAGGATGAAGGAGAGGTCATTGCAGTTGACAGATCTCACAATAAGGTGCATCATCTGTACCTACCAGGTGATTTTAGCATAAAAAGAGTTATGTAATGTGGCTTCCTTACAGAATCTTGTAAATTTAATGGGTATTTTTTTTTTAACTTGAGATTACTCAACACTGTAAAAGGACACCTATTTATTCTGTTTCAAAATTTTTTAGATGCTGACCATGTGATTATTAAGATTCATTTTTTATAATTATTAAAATTGAGTATTTCCATGTGTTGCAAAACCGGTACATATTATTGATCAATTGCATAATTCATATGAACCAGATAGGCACTGATGCTGCCATACGAATTCGCAACTTAATCTTCAAGCAGAACATATGGATAGTGTTAGATCTTAAAATGATATCTGATTGTTTTAAAATAAGCATTGGCTTCTATCCTTATATGCTTCTTAACGCAATGCTTAGTAATACTTAATTCGAGCAGTGGACATCATGATGAACATATGAGGTAGATTGCAGCTTAAAGTTTGAGAATGTATGCCTTATCTTTTATTTCTTTAAATGTACTGAAAATTTGCTCAATTTTCCTGGATTGCATTCTGTATTGTCCTTAAACACTAAGAATCTCCCATCATCTCAATGATCCTTTTCTTCCATCATTTGGAGCCAATAAGATTGTTTTGTATAATTTTTTGCAAGTCATTTGATGCTCTTAGGTGAGATTTGCTTTTTCCAGTTGAACTTGAAGATTTGATCTCCAATGATGCCGACACATTTCTCTGAATCCCTGTCTTGCATCAGTTGGCTTCATATAAGAAGTTTATATACATTTAGCAAGTTATCTGATGCTCTTGGCAGAATTTTTATTTCTTCATTGACCTTAAGCTTTTTTCGCAATAGATTACATTGCTTCCTATGGGATTTCATTGTTTCTGGTTAACATTTATTCCTTACCTAGCTTTGACCTTGAAAAAACCCTAGGTACTTGATATTAAAAAGTTGGCAGCTGAGATGGACCTGACTTGCATCACCCCATACAAGCTTGATGCGCTCAAAGCTGTCCGCAGAAGTGAATCTGATGATTTTGCTGCATCACACTTTCCTCAAGATGTTGTTGGCATCGAGGAAAGGATAGAGAAAACATCAATGGCTGCTTCTGATGATTTGGATGCTGAGTTGGTTCCCCAAAGTTGCGGTTAGTTTTTTATTCCACAGTCTTCTTGGATTTGAAGAGCGCTACATGGTATATGAGGATAACTCTGTATGGTTTAAACTTCCCCAAGTAAAAATTCTGAGACCTAGTAGGATCTAGCTTCAAGTTCCGGCTATGACAACCTCAATGCTTCATTCAGAAGACAGCTTACGCTTGCTGATTATTTTGGGGGTTTAATTCAAAGATTGATTAACAACAGTTAATTTCTTTCTTCGTTTATCACCTTCTCCCAATTATGCCAGCATATTCATCTTGCTGGTTATATTTATGCTCCCTTAGTCCCTCTCTGCTTTTAGTTCTCTCTGCCTGGTAAAAAAATGAAGGTTTATTGTCAGAATAACGGTTCTTGGTTCCTTAAAAACTTGTCATGTATGTAGTAGCTAAATCTGACCTGATTCATTGACCACGTTTATAGAACCCAGTGATAAAATGAACTCAAAATGATGCCAATAGATTTCTAGTTCATTTCTGTGTCCATTCTATCAAATTTCTTCTTCTCAAGAACCAATTTGTATTTAAGTGCCTTGTACGGTTTGAAGATATAATTTTAGCACAAATTAATCTTACACGGGGATAATGCTAACGATTGAGTTATGAATCAAGCAAAGGAATAAGAAAAGCTGATTACTCTCACTGAGGAAACAGAAAAGGGCAAGTTAATAACGGTTTAAAGAAGAAAGGCAGAAATATGAAATTATAACTCAACGAGCAGAATTAACTTTTATGGCTTCGTATAAATAGGAAAAAGGTTGGAACTCTGATGGTAGTCTTGATTTCTTTTGGATGTCTCCAAAATATGAATGGATAAGGTTGGATTTTACCTGCTTAAATTAAAATCAGCTAATTTCTTACACATGTTCATATCCTCCAATCAACTATCCTATTTTTCATCAACCAAATACCCAAAAGGTGTTTTTGTAGCCATTGCATATTCTTTTACCATGCTACTTAGTTTAATTTTGCATATAATACACCATCTCTTTATTTTTTAATCTCCAGATTAACTGTTTATTTATTTTGAGTTGCCTGTGACTCTGCAATTCTTTCCCCCTGGCCCCGCCCCGCCTTAAAAGAAGGAAACTATGGGCTTTTGAATTTAGTTTTCTCAACTTTACCATGCAGTACTTACTCTTTTTTTCCCCCTTTACTTGTATTCCTTTAGATACCACCCATTAGTTTCCCTTTCGTGTTTTGTCTAGGATTGTTGCTTGCTCTCTATGGTTACCTAAAATTATTTCACTTTACAGTCTTCAGTCAGTTGGTCTTATTCAACCTTTTTTCAGATGTAAATTCCAAAAATGGAACTTATTCTAGCAAAGCTGTGGAGAGAAAGATTATGCGGAAAATGAGAAATGGGCCTGGAAGAAATCACTGTTCGGGTGGTAGAGTTGAAAAGTCCAAAGGTTTTCTTCCAAATTCTTTTGACCGGGTTCTTTTAGATGCTCCTTGTTCTGCTCTTGGTCTTCGACCTCGACTGTTTGCTGGAGAGGTAAGGCATTTATGAAAGGCGTTACATATTATGCTTATCCATCATTCTGCCCCTCCCCTTTCATGTATTGCCATCATAGTGACAACTTGATTGCAAGGCATTGTACTTTTACAACTTTTTTGTAAGAGATTTGAAATTGCTGAACTTTGGTAAATGTAGTACATCTAAAATTTAGATTGCTGGTTTTCGATGACAGTATCATCCTCTTGTTTCTTTGTCTTTTCACAATTTGAATTGGTATACTAAAGTATTGCAATTAGGTGGAGATATTCTCAAACTTAGTATGTGACTTGTATTCCTTAATTTGTTTGTCAAGCTATCTTCATTTGTTTCACTAACTTCTTCTTTGTCCTAACATTGTCATTTTTTTTTTTTAATTTTTTGTTTGCACCTTGCACATCCAGCTCATCTGAAGCATTTTGTTAATGCCTGGACAATATTGTTTAGGGATAATTTCGGAAACCTTGAGGAACCTCCCTCGAGGTTTCTAACAATTTTACCTAGTAGCCTTGAGGTTTTCAGTATTATACTTCCTTCCTTGGCCCTATAAAATGACCATAGTAACCTTAATATTTAATATTTTTCATGCAATTAAACAATCCGCTCCTGATCTTGTGCACATGAATGCATCACACAATAAGACATTTAATGGAAACAAAAACCAGATTCACTCGTGGGATAACTAGTTATGTCCTAAACACAATTTTAACATATTAAAAATTAGTTTTAGCTTTGCTCAGAGGATCTGGAGATGAATAGAAGATGTAAGCTAAATGTTGAAAAAGGATGGGGCTGGTGTTGGTACTCCAACATTTGAGGGATAGGATGTTATATTAATGTAGTTAGTGAAATTTTTTGAGTTTAATAGTGCTATTTTTTTTTGAAACTTAGATTGCGGTTTTAGAATTTAGGACTGATGGTGGTGGTGGTCATGGTGATAATGGTACTAATATGATATGTGGGAATATGAAAGGTTTAAAATAGTACAGATGAGGGTTGAAAATAGGTTTGAGATTTTGTGCATGTTCCATATTCTTTTAAAGAATTTTATAAGAGGGTAAAATGAACTTCACAATTTCATGAGGGCATTTTGGGTTATTCATTCAAAATTTGAGCCATTGAATAATTTTTGTTGCCAAAACGGTAAACTCAAGGGCTGTATATGTAATTTTTGAAGCCTCAAGGGAACTAGGTGAAATTGTCAAAAACCTCAAGGGAGGTTTCTGAAATTATCCCTATTGTTTACACCATTCTCCTCTTGTGGAAAAGGTTCCATGAAGATTAAAATTTGTTTGTTGATATTATTTTTTCTTTCCTTCATCCTTTTCTGTTTTCTTAACCTTGTCCTTATCTTGTCTCGGGGGGCTTGTGGCCATGGATAAGTTTCATTCCATTTTCTGTGCATTGGAAAATTTTCCGACAAATGTTTGGATGGAATACGTTGAATGTGTCTGATGCTTGAGGTCGAGGCTCCAAGACTTACAGATCTTGGGTTTGAATCCCCCTTCCCCCACCCTCTTCTTAAATCCCACCCATCCCCTACTAAAAATAAAATTAAAAAAAGATGGAAGAACATTGAATGTGTCTGATATCTTATGTAGGAAACTGTAGAATCATTGAG
The DNA here is from genome assembly GCF_036785885.1 of Coffea arabica. NCBI lineage: Eukaryota > Viridiplantae > Streptophyta > Magnoliopsida > Gentianales > Rubiaceae > Coffea > Coffea arabica. Next base: position 7,116,694 of record NC_092319.1, on the reverse strand, counting down.
GAATCATGCCAAATACCAGAAAAGAATGTTTGATCAAGCTGTTCAACTAGTTCGTCCGGGTGGGGTTATTGTGTATTCCACGTAAGTATGGATATTTGTAAATTTTACCAACTTATTGTTGCTCTACATTTTTTTATGGTGTACATGTGGATATTCCTCATTAAGTTTTAATTGTATCATTCTATGATCTCAAGAGATGTATTTATCTGATTCTCTTTGCTTGTTTACTGATTTTACTCGTATCGTCTTTCTTAAACATTTATCTATACTGTTCTCTATGTTTGCTTACCTCAGGGCCTGTAAGATGACATTTATCTGTCTAGTTTCTTTTTCTTGTTATAATTTTTATAGTCCGTGTTTATGTGGTAACAAGAAATGGTTTTCAGTAAAACAGCTTTTTTCCCCCTGATAAAAATGCTTATAAATGCATTGGCTTTCTGAAAATTGAACATTTGCCTCTTCAAGTTGTTTGCTCTGACGAACATTAGGATTTGTGAGTAGTACCATTTGTGAGTGGTACCAGCAATGAAATGGTGACTTCTTTCCCATGCAAAGTTTTTTCCTTGTTTCTTCTCATTATCTGTCTCTCCCCTTCTTCACTATCTTCTCTTTCTGCTACCTTTAACTCATTCCATTTCTTTCCCCTTTCTCCTCCCTCTCTAATCCCATCCCCTGGCCAACCTACTTTCTCAAACTCTCCCTGCCCTCCCACCCTTTCTGTCCTCCACTTCCATTCCCCTTAATCTTTTACCCCACTTCTTTTACTCTCCACCAGTTTCCTTCTATATCCCGCTTACAATCTGTTACTTTCATCAGCATGTTGCCTGGGACTGAGAAGACTGCTCTTTCTAACCTATGAGAAGTTTAGATCGAATTTGGCAAGAGGGTTGTGCATGTCACAGGCTTTTGGTGGAATATTTTTGGTCCTTTGACCAATTTTCATGGAAATATAATCTCCCTTTGGTGGGTTTAATTTGTCTTCTGGTTTTGTATTTACCGAGAATGAGATTCCTTACTTTGGGTCGTTAAGAGGATCAACTGAGGATGGGTATTGGTTTATAGAGGCTGTGCTTGGGGGTAGTGATGCAGCCTAAAGTTGTTGGTAGGCCCCAATTGTCTATAGCACAGTTTACAGGGCTTAGAATTGGTAGGAACTAAAAAATGCAGGCATGAAGATCAGAAAAGAAACAGGACAGAAAAGTATAGAGAACTGCAGTTGAAGAAGGCATAAGAAGAAGAAGGGAATTATGAAACTCTAGCAATCACTCCGAAGAACCGCAACCACCCTCCCTGCCCCTGCCCCTGCCACCCCCTCCCCCGTCCTTCCTACCCACCTCTTACCTGGTATCTCGCCTTTGACCCCTGATACTGTTAGAGTTGGTGAAGGAGGAGAAATGGGGAGGGTGGCAGGGGGGAGGGGAGGGGAAGGTGCAAGGGGGTTTACCACCATCTCTAAAAACGTTTAAGAAAAACTCCTAAAAAACATCAAATGTTTTCGTAAAACACATCTATAGTTGAATTCTTATGAAAACCCCCAAAAAACAACCTGACAAACAGACCACTAGTATTATCAAAGCAGAGACATTTCTTATTCACTCTAAGATTGTAAAAACTGAAATGCTAATTGCCAAAACAGTAAAATTACCAAAACAGAGAGTTACTGCAACTCCTATATTAGTAGAATATGCCTCTTAAGTGTTATACCAAAAAAATTTAGAAATAAACAGAAAGACTTGTTGAGACTCAAACCCATCTACTACCAAATAGGCTCTGTCTTTGAAGTTGTGCCTAATCCTTAATCTTGGAATTCCTTGGGCCACTTATCGTCTGGACAACATAGTTTTGTTGGAGGATGGTCGGTCAACAGGTTATTTGGAACTTCACTGGCAGTGTTTTTGGTGAACTTAGTATGGGAAAGGAACCTACACAATCAAAGGAGTTGGGGAAACTTTCTTTTGACCTGGAGGGCTCAGAAGACACAGAATGCCTGGCAGATAGCTATTTTTGGTTGTTGGAAGGTCTTGTTGGGCAATACACCATGAAAGCTTGGTTTTGGGAGGGTAAGAAGCTGAGAAGAGTGTTCTTTTCTGGATCTGGACAATGGATGGCCATATTGTTCTCCTTTATACTGATTTAGATTTAACTTCTGTTGCTACAAACTGAATCTTTCAAGCCTATCTTAGCTATATCTTGAGTGCAAGGTGGAACCCATGCCTGTATAATGCAAGAGGCAGTTATCCAATTTGATTGTTAATATTTGCAATAGTGGAAGGCTTAACCGGTTACTTTCTTGATTTAGTTATTGCTGCCATCATGTAGTACACTAGTATATGCTGTCAATATTCCATTTTTTGCTTCCGCTCCATCCTCTACCTTGTGTTACACCCCTATGAAGTATGCACTGTTTATTTCATGAATCCTGTGAATCATGTACTATTGTTGCAAGGTAAAGGTGACAGAATGCAAATGTTAGGGCACCTTGAAGAATAATAAAATCAAAAGAAAGTGAAAAAATTTGTGGTGCCGATGTCAGTTAATTTTAGTTTAGGGAAAATGTGGAAGCATGAGGAGCTAATGTAAAAGATTACTACTATATGATTCCAAGTCTTCATTAAAGGAAAATGAACATAATTTTGCTACACCAAAATATGGAAAAGCGGACGTCAATTTGAAGTGGGAGAGAGTAACATTCGTTTTAAAGTTATTGCTAACTTAGGAAGAGGATTGACCTCAATTTCAATGCTGGCAGATGTACTATAAATCCTGGAGAGAATGAAGGATTGGTTCGATATGCATTGGATACATACAAGTTTCTCTCACTGGCTTCACAGGTCTGCACTTCTTTTGATGCTCGGACTGTTAGATAAATGAAGCAGTTCTTTACTTATGTGGAAGGACTTTCTATTGAGTTATGCTAGAGGTTCTAAAAATCACCCAAGTAACAATTAAAACCTTATATTTTTCCTTTCCTGCTCTTTCAAATAATTAGCATGTGTTCCAGAAATTACCTAGAGATTGATCGCTTTTCAGCATGGCAGTCGATATCTATCTATTGTCAGGGGGCATTCCTTATGCCATATTGTGGTCAAAATTGCGATGAAATTGAGCTGAACAGTATGTTGAAGAGCAAGATATTTTGATTATCTTGTGCAATCTCATAAAGCATCCATAAGTTCTGCTCCAAGAGAGGGGCTTAGGTAACAAAACTTGGAATACCAACAAATTCACATATCTACACTGCAAACATGTGCAATAAATCTGCACAACTTGTATGGTTGTACTCTAGATTGACCATTTGGAAGTGTCAAGTGGTCCTAATTTTTGCTGTTCTTGTAAGATGACTAATAATGATTTTGAGTCGGTCATGTTTTGATGAGCTTCCATTGACTACATAATGCACTTCAGCATCCAAGAGTTGGGGGACCTGGCCTTCTTGGTGGCTGTCAGTTATCTGATGGATATACTGAGTAAGTATTTTTCTCCTGTATCATCATATCGAGTTTTTCTGTGTAATTATTATGAGTCTGAAATGCTTCAGCCGTTGGAGCTGTTTAGTCTAAATTTTAGAATTTTGCAGTTCATCTGAAGGTCCAGGGATGCAATGTCCACCATTTGGTGTTTGGAATTACAGTTAAACTAAGCAGCTTCAAGTTAATTCTTTAGTGCTTCTTTTGGTTCTGCTTACAAATGAAAACATTATTAATATTTTGTTCACCTCGGCTGAAGTTTCCCAAGCGTTCACTTAAGGAAGCTTTATTGTTTACTTGGGAGATTATGATTTTGGTATCATAGACATAAGCAGAATCATGATGAGCATTGGCAGATATTTCATGTGCTATTTTTGGTTGTATAGGCAAAAGGGACTCTAAAATCTAACTTGAAGCTAAGACGACCAATTTTGCATACTAATGCTTCTTTTATGATGGCTTTGCTTGTTATTTGGTGCTAAGTCTAAACCTGATTCTTAATCACAGGCCTGATAATAAAAGGTTTAACGGTTTCAATGTGCCATTGTTGATTAAAGTTAGATGCTGCATGAGAGAACTAACTTATGTAGGACATTTAGCATTTTTGTTCTGAAAATAATAGGAGAAAAAAAAAAGTCTCAAAAGAATATAGGCCATCTAGTATTGTTTGGTTGAAGACTTTTATTTAAATTTATTAATTGCATAGGAAATTTGATAGAGATGTATAATATCACAGTTATGTTCAGATCACATGGTTTATTCAAATTAGTTAGCCTTGTGATTTTCCTAGATCACACTTATATTTAGAATCAGCTTTTACATTCTAAAGAATTAATTGCAATTTAGAAATCACATTTTAGTGTATACTTTCTGCTGGCAACATGGGTTCATGTTAGGTATGAAATGCCAACATTAACAAATATCTGCCCTTGGCTGTACTATTGAGTGTTCAGCTGTTTTGGCAAATAGTTTAAAAATAATCAATACATTTTGATAGTTGTAAGTTGTTCCATGAGTTGTCTTTAACTTTTTTAATTGGCGTAATTGTTCAGGGAATGGTTGAGACCTGGAGAGGAAGATCTTGTTCAGAGGTTCGATCCATCTTCTCCACTGGATACAATAGGCTTTTTCATAGCAAAGTTTAATGTTAGTTCCAAAGCTGCTTAAACTGGAATGCTTTGGATTAGTCCCTAGCTGCAGAGTTTCACCATTTATTGGCGTTGCTCATGGAGCACATCTATTTACGCAAGTTACCTCACAAAATTACAAGAACTCAGATTTTACCGGCCAAAGGTCATGTAAAGGAAGGTTAAGAAACAAATCTCCTTTTGCCAGTACCCTAGCCCTCTTGAAAACCATGTTACATTATTCATGTCATATTTTTTGCAATGAATATTATTTTCCTCGACAGTTATTTACTTGTACTACTGAGCCAACAAGACGTTCTTGAATTACATCACAAGCAGTTGAAGTTGTATGTCTGTTTCCAGTCCTCTATGCTCTGACCTTTCTATTTCCCCTTTCCTTCTTGGGGGTCAAGTTGGGCCTTTACACTTGGAGCTGCATGTGTTTGTTATCATTATTCCGTACTCTTAGCTTTTATTTCCTTTTTTTCTTGAATTCTTGGGGAAGAATGTAGGTGCGTACAGACTCACAAGTAAGGCTGCACACTGAACAATGGCAAAATTAAGTAATCTAATCTCTGCATCAAACAAATTGATACCCTTTCCTTCACCAAGTTAAAAGTTTAAAAGTAAAAGGAGGAAAAAAGGGCCAGGAGGTTAACTGAGTTAGTTAAATAATAGTATCAATAAATAAACAACGAGTTTTTTTTTTTTTTTACACGGAAATTTCTATTTGGCAGACAATTGTTGTGGTCTATTCTTTGTTAAATTGAACCTTCGCTCAACAGTAATATTTTTTTCCATCTCTCTGCATATCGTAAAATTCTATTAGCTTAAGGCGGTTGTACAACAAATGCAAGATTCTGTAATTTAAAAAAAAAATAAAATTTAAACATGAACACTTCTCCTGAGGCCATATCAAGAGATGGAGGAAATTTGAATTCATTCCTGCGAACAAAATTTTTACACCACGAAAGCATGGACGATACATTTTCATCGACATTTTGACAACCGAGAAAAGTTGTCTCTAGTAGGTTTTACAGTGTTTCAAGCATTCATAAGGGCAAACAAACTTCAAGGAGTTAAAAGATAACAGAACCTTTTGTGGTTTATTGTTTCATCATCAACGATTGATGATGATAAAAAGTCACAGCCATTCTTCTAATGGGCCAAGCATTTCTATCATCAATTATCATGCCACAACTCAAAGTATGATGATTCATCTATTTGAACTGTGCTATTAGAGTTATCTATAACTTCTTTCACCTGAGCAATTCCACTAATTATCTCTTCAGTGTGTGCATTATCTACGTACCATAAGTCCATATCAATACTGGGCAAGGCAGAGCCAATTTCCATGGTGTCAATCCAGGCAAAGTTGTCGTAGTGAAACTGAATCTTATCTGAGTATTCCATGGCCATACTGTCCAAATCTCCATTAACTGTCTCCATGGATTGACTAATGCCAGAACTACTATTATCTTGCACATTATCTTCTGGTTCTTCGTCTTGAAGCAGCTCCTGGAGCGTAATTGAATCAAATTCTGTTAATTCTAATCCATCAAACTCATAAAGAAAAGGTGAAGGTTCGGAACTATTTGGCAATTCTGAAGCCATTTGAATCCAAGTAAATAAACAGTGCGGTTTTAAGAAACTAAAACATGTTCACGTTTAAAAAATAAATCTAGGAGGAAAGTTAAAGAGAGGAAACCAAAAAAAAAAAAGAAAAAAAAAGGGGAATAAGGACTGGCAACTTGAAGAAAGCTAAGAGAGCATAAGCGAATGATATCAAAGAGATCTTGTATCCTGAACCTTAAATAAGCATCTCACGCACATAAAATCAGAAATTACACTCAACGCCCTTGGAGTTGTATAATATTCCTTCATATTTGTTATAAATATTAGAAAAGCATTATTATATGCATGCTTTTGGGCAAGATATAGCAATTATGTCCCTGGGGCCTTCGCTAATTAAGAGTGCAAAACTTTTTGACTATTAGTAATAAATGAAATTAGTACTTATTTTTGTGCGAAATATATCGTCAAACATATAATGACAAGTGTACTTCTTTTTTTTTTTCACACCAACCATTGCAGTACTCTTATTAGTAAATAGTTAAAATCTGTACCATCTTTATAATATAAATGTCCTTTCTACAAATTTATTGTATTTTAACTCTAATAACATATGGTTCACCACAAAATTATACCGGTAATACTGGAAGTAATTCATGTGGGATTATATTTGTGTTAATATTATCAAAGGGCTGATTCTTTCTTTCTATTTTCCTCTCTTTGCCATCAGATCAAAGGGCTGATTCTGTCATGTCATGAAACTTTCAAGGAGGTAAGTTCAATTTCAAGAAAAACAGAGATTCTTGTGCATATTACAAATCCTAAGGGATCTTCATTGTAATTTTTATATACGTGCATGTGTTAGTTTAAGTTTGCATATGGATATCACAAGGATAGACACTTTCCCAAGATTTAGGTTGGCGCTGGCATGAACTAAACAAGTTGGTGGAGCTGAAAAGAGAAATACAACACTAGCAAATGCCTAGAAAGTGTGATGAAATTTCTTTTCTTATCAAAAGAACCATTTGCTGCATAGACAAGTCAGCAAAAGTGATAAACCTTCTAGTTCAAGTGGGGTATGGTTACCTCTTTTTCTAAGATAATGTGCGATGGGAAAATGTTTGGTGTACCTCAATTTCTTTGCGTCTGAAATACTTTGGTACTCGGGGAACTAATTGGATTGTTGCGAGCAGTGCGAATGGGGTGCGGTCTAGAAGGAGCGGTTCATTCGCAATCCTCATCACTTCATTGAGTGCGTAGGTTTGTGAGAAACGCAAAGTGGTAGGCGGATACAGATTATTCAAGAATCCAACACATTAGTAGTGACAGTTGTTTGGTTTGGTTCGTTACAAGTTGGAAATGCATTATGATATGATCCAAATATCCACAGCCTTAGCAAACTGGATTAGTATAGTATTCAAGGCAAAGACCCTTAAAGAAAAAAGGGGGTATATAAAGGCAAAGAGTTTTACACAATTATATTTTCCAGTTATTAATGTGTGAAAAATTTTAATAAGCTTACATGGTTTTAAAAATTTTTGTATTTTGTATAATTAGACCTCTCGATGGAATTGTTTGTATTGAGTATGAGAAAAAAAAAATTTCCATTCTAAACTTAAAGAATTAAGTTTTACGAAAAAAGGGATAAAGAATCAAGTATATTACCATTACCTGTTTGAATATGGAGATAGCTTAAGATTGGGAGAAACACAGTGACTAGCTAGCACTTTTACTGTTTGGTTCTTGGACGTTTTATTCTTGTAAGTGGCGTTATGATTAGCCTGAGGGGAATATAAATTTTTTGCCTAATTAAATCACTCCTTTTCAGATCTTCTTAAGCCACGTTTACTGTGACCACTAGCTGAAACCCTGCCTACCCTAGTGAATGATGCTTAGTTGAATATCATTTCTGATATGAGACACATAAGACCATGAGTTAGGATAAGAATTGGCACCAAAAGTGCACAAACTAGGGGGATTTTACCATTTGAAAATATCCTAATCTTATAATTTCAATTAGAAAGCAATTATGATTACAAATGAAACTAAATTAGGATGATGGTTAGTTTAAGATATTCCTGTATTGACATTCTACTGCACTTTTACAACTTTGAGATAAGACTCCCCACCCCACCATTTTCTTTTCTTTTCTTTTCTTTTTTTAAGGTCATTGCCATTTATTGGCCTCCAAAGCAAAAGTGGGATGATAGTGGTGGAAAATAGATCCACCAAACTACAACATCACTTAATTAGAGTGATTTTTACTGTTCAATAGTCACTATGGGTTTTTTTGACTAAAGATGATGGATATAACCGTCAGCACATAAATGCATCAAGTAGAGTTTGGTTGGCTAAAAAGGAATAATGAAAACTTCATCAACCAAGTTTGGCTAGAGTTTGGTTGGCATAAAGAATGCATAAATGCATCAACCAGATTCTGGTTGGCAAAAAGAATGGACCACGGGATATTTGTTGAAAAGTTACTTTGAGTTTATATTTCTCTTTTTCTATCGATTTCTTTTTATCTGAATTTACGTCCTGTCAAATTAGGGGTTAATTTGAGCATTTAACTCCTTTGAGGGATGACAGCATATTTTTTAGATAAAAGGTTGAGGTTGTGCCAGAACATTTGTTGAGAAGTTTATTGAGTTTTTGTTTGTCTTTATTGATTTAATGGATTTACATCCTGTAGACTTAGGACTAATTGAGCCATTCAACTTCTCTGAAGAATGATACTTTACCCCCTTTTTTTTACGGTGTCCTACAAGCATAAAGGAAAGAAAGGAAAGGGCATGAGCGTTGAACTAGCGACCGAGAAAGATATTTACCTTGTGAAATGAACTTTTGAATTTGTGCTGATACATCATTGAATTTAACATTAATGTCAAAATTGCATGATTTCAATTCTTATAACATAAACTTGAAAGGAAATCTAGAATGAAGTATGAAAAGTTGAATAACAAAACTCAAAGTATGTGTTTATCTATGAGTACCTAAGAACTTTAATTATTTTTAACTGGGATAGGCCATTTAAAAATTGAATGGCTGTTAATTAGAGTCAATAAAAGCCCGAGCTGGCATTGACACGGTCAAGCCAGTCTAAGAAAAACCGGAAAAGAAATTTGAGTTTGCAACGATATCATTGCTTCAATCTGAGTTTGAAAACTACAACGGATCTCCTGTTTTACTCCCGTGCCATTTTCTGCCCCATTTTTATTATATTATTATTTTTTCTTTGTAAACATCATATTTTATTTCTTTTTGTTTCCTTAAAACCCAAACACTACTAACTGAGTAAAAAATAAATACAACAATCTCGAAAAAGTAATATATAATAGAAAATTAAAAAATACAGCAGAAAATTCATAAAAAATCTCATTTTTATGCATATTTTGATTTTTTGAGTTTGTCAAATTTGTGTATTACTTAGTTAATAGTTATTGGATCTTAAGGAAATAAAAAAAATTAAAATATGATATTTATGAAGGAAAAATAGTAATATAATGAAAAGTAAACAGACACTGGCATAGTGAGTGGGATAGAAGATCCATTACGAAAAAAAAAAAGCTTCAAAAGATTTGATAAAAAACTTCCATAGTGAGGAATGAGAAAACGTATGTTTTTAAAGGCAAAGGAAGTTTTTAATTACAAAAGGGGAAATGAGAATACGTATGTCACAGGGGTGAGGAATGAGTTGGATAGTTTGGGGAAGAGATATAAGTCAGAGATCTCAAATTTGAACCCTTCCGCCTACAGTAAGGGTGTGTTTGATAAAACTGAATTGTGAAAACTGAAAACTGAAATCTGAATCCATTAAATTAGTGAATTGATAAATATTAAATCAAATACATTAGAGTGTATGTCACATTTAGTGATAAGTTATTCACTTATTTTTGGGAGCAAGTTTTGTTTAGAAAATTCAGTGCCACTTAATTAATTCAGATGTTAATTTTTGGTTATCAAACGTATCTAATTATATTAAGATATGAATTCATTAAATTTAAATGTTGAATTGGGTTAACAAATAGAGTCTAAAATAATATTAAAAAATAGAGAGAATACGTATGTCACCGCCGTGGAGGTGTGCGTTAGTCTAGTAGTTAAGGTTGAGAATTTATAATTTAGAGGCTTTGGGTTCTAATTTTCATTCTTCCTTCCTGCATATTAAATCCCATCCAGCTAAAAAATTTTTTTAAAAATACATATGTCACCATCCACTTCCACTTCGTATAATCTGCCCTTCTTTTTCGTAGCTGTTTAGTCCCTATGAGTCATCATGCACCTGTAATCTACTTTATTTAGCATGCTTGATGAAGATAATGTAGAATAAGAAAACATTGAAGGCCGTACAATTGGCAAGGTGGAGTCATTGATGGGATATGCTAACTAAATGCACGCGAAAAATTAGAAACTATCTCACCCTTGAGTGGTTCGTGGTCCGACTAGCTACCGTCTCTGTCTTGCTTCCATAAGAGATATCAACATGAACATATTTCAAACCTTAGTGATTGTCTTCATTTCCTGGAAATTTAGACTATTATAGGATGGCTGCGCATTCAAATATATCCTCAATATGCTAGGTTTTGATCTCCTCTGCTAAGATAATTTGCCTAAAGACATGGAACATACTAGCTTAATGCAAATGGAAGATGGCCTTCCTTGAGTAGCTTGGAATAGCCTCAATGGATTATTTTGGTTAGTTGGCCACTCCTCCACAACTGCTATTGATTCTTCATTTATATAGCACTATCGTTTGCAGAAAATGGAACCGAAAGAACAATTTGCCATGCCAATGGCAAACTTACCAGCAAGTTTGACACATGCCAAATGACCAATGTTTTAAAAACCGGACCGTTAATTGAACCGGTGAAGTGAAAGGGTTGAGGTTCAACCGGTCGGACCGGTTCAATCTCGGTTCAATGAATTTTTTAAAAAATTATTTATATAAATATATATATGTATAAAATAAGACATGTAATGGATTAATTTAATACTTTATATGATGAAAGGTTTACTATTTTTTAATAACTTGGATTTTTTAAAAATAAATTTTTTAAATTATAAGTTAAAATAAATAAATTTCATCTCAATTTCAATTATATCTAAATCCAACCCAAAAATATCACAATATTTTGAAATTATACAAAATTCACGTCTATGAGAATTTAGATATTGTGAACTTAAATTTTAATTTACGTTTTAGAGATTGCAATTTAAAAAAGAAAGTTTGGAGTTCGAAGGAAGTCAAGAAAATCGAAAATAGAAATGTAAACTTGATAAGAAACAAAAAATGAGATAAAAGTGAGTGGTTGTAGCATTAAATAATTTGGGTTAAAAAATAATTCTTTTTTAACTTTTTTCAATTTAATGGACAAAAACAAAATTAAAATATGGAAGAAAACATCAATAAATTAAAAATAAAGAGGTTTGATTAAAAAGAGAGTGACAAAAAAAAAAGATGATAGAGAGAGAGATTGTTGAAAATTAAAAAGAAAGAGCCATGAGAGGATGAGATTTTATAAGAAAAATAAAAAAAAGAAATATGAGTGTTTGATTTATATAAATAAGTTATAAAAAAAAACTAATAAGATGTGATGGTACAATGGTTAATACATTGGTCTTCTATTACAAAGGTCTTGAATTCGAATTTTGATAGCAAAAAAAAGAGGAAGGTTGAAAACCGGTTCAATAACGGTTCAACCGCGATTTTTATGGTTCGACCGGTTCTTGACCGGTTTTCTGGCAAAGTCAACTATGGTATCGAACCGGACCGGTGCCATGGCCGGTTCGCGGTTCAACCGGTCGAACCGGCCGATCCGGTCCGGTTTTCAAAACATTGCAAATGACCTCCAGCTATACGTTAGACGATGAAATGGATGTAGAAAAATTAAAGAACTTTAATTCATATTAATTTGTTATCAGTACCTATTAGTTGTCAGATAATATTCGGGCTACGCCTTTATAAATCATTTGTAGTATTGAAATACATAATATGTATAGCTATATACCATTAAGAAAAAGGTAAAATATAGAAAAGCTCCCTATGGTTAAACTAACTTATAGAAAAGCCCCTTACAATTTCAATCATACATTCTGACTCCTCATGATTTGAATTAATTTGAAACAATGGAAATCGTAAAAACTAAAGGAGGTTAATGAAATGACATAATTACCCTAATGTATAAGAAAAAAAAACACCTTATAACAACCATTCTAGTTAAGCAAACCTACAAAAGAAACCCCCTATGGTTAAACCAACTTACGGAAAAGTTTCTTATGATTATCTATTGCTGCCACCATTCTCCACCTTCTGCTGCTATCCTCGCCTCCATCACAAACCCCATCGCTCTTGTTTTTCCTCCTCTCTCTTCCTCTTCCTCTTTCTTTCCCTCCCCTGCACCTCCTTCCTTTCCGTTGCGGTCTTCTTTTCACTCCTCCTCATCTGCTTCCTGTGACCAAATCTGGCATAGGAGAGAGGGGAGGGGTGTAGGGAAAGGGTAATTTGTTCACGACTCCTTCCTCGTACCCCCTCCCTTCTCTCCTGTGACTAGTTATGGTCGTTGGAAGGAAGGAGGATGTAGGGAAGTGGCCGTGAGAGAAGGAGAGAGAGTGGGGATGCAAAGGAGAGGAGGGAAGGGGGGAGGAGGAGAGGGAGGGGGAAGGGACAAAAGGAAGAAAGAGAGGTAAGGGGTAGTGATGGAAGAGAGGATGGCAGTGGAAGGTGGAGAGTGATGGTGGCAAGAGGTGGGGATGGTAGTGGAGAAAGAGATTACGGTGGTATTATTTATTTATTTGTGTATAGAAATAAAGTAAGTTTATTAGAAGCTTTTATTTATTCATTTTATATATAGAAATAAGGTGAGTTGTATTTGGGGATTTTGGATTGTTTTTGAGAATTTTATAAGCTCTAAGGGGTTTGATAGGTATATTAGCTAAAAATTTGATTTAAAATTTTATTCCTGGTCAAGCATCTCAAATCGTTAATTTAACTGAATTTTGTCGATTTTTCACATTAGTTCAAACCACAAGATACTTTATTGTATGATTTGAAATGATAGGGGGATTTTTTCTGCAGGTTTGCTTAACTACAAGGGGTTTTTCTGCATTATAACTCGAAAGGTATAATAGGTATATTAATTGCAAAATTATTTGTTTCCAATACAAATACTCACAAAAGCGGCAAGTGTATTTCAAATCTGTTAATTTAGATGATTTTTTTTTAAAATTAGTTCAAATCACGAAGTATTAGAGTGTATGTTTTGAAACTATAGGAAGATTTTTATAAGTTTGCTTAACCGTAGGGAGATTTTCTATATTTTACCCTAAGAAAACTTCATTTTTACAGAACTGTAACAAGCCACAGAATCGAACTAGAAAATGTAAGTTGGAAATCCATGCTTGTATTTTCTACCGTTTCATTCTATTGACTATCATCAATTCTAGTAGTTCTAGCAGCAAGCATTGTATCATACATGTTACCACCATGTTTATATGATTTAAAACTGTCTTATTTTAACCATACAATAACATTCTTGTAAATGAATACATGTCTGTAGAGTCAAAACAGATTAAACAATACCGTAATGAATGCTTATAGATTAAGATAGTACAAGTCCACCATAGGGTATCCCAAAAAATTGTTATAAATAATCCGAACAACATTAATGAAATAAAGTAGAATGAAATGGATAGAATCTTGAGTCATGCTAAACAGCACTATCCTAAAAAACTATTTCAAAGTATTGAAATATTTCTCCAAAATTAAACCAGCCTTCCTCTTGTTAATAAAAGAGAACAAGAACAACAAATGTGTAATAAACCAACAGAGAAAGGGAGAAGAGAGAGTGGAGAAAAAGAGGAAGAAAGAATCTGGAGAGAAGTAAAGATAGTTTGTGTGCAACTGTTAAAGCAGGGCATTTATAGGCAAAGATAAGATTTAGTGAAGATAGTGTGTGTGGAACTAGTGAAGTAGGGCATTTATAGGCAAAGATAAGATTTTAGTAACCAAAGGAAATGCTGTTTCAGAAAAACTGCCATTGCAATCTTGATCTTTTGCTAATGTTCATTGTAGATAAGATAAATTGAAAAGAAACTGGGCTGTGCTTAACCCACGTGCAACAGGCCAAATCCACCAGTTTGCATTAGATTGGCCCAACTCAACTTTCCTATTGTGTGCGCGAGCCCACAGTAGTTCTTAACTCACCATAAGCCCAATAAGAAGTTAAGCATTATAAATAATTGGAAGTCTCTTTGGTTTTCCAATATAGAATAAAATCTTTTGAAATACACAACTATTTACAACAATCTACCTTCTATTTCAAAAGATTTTGGACAAAAGTATGACAGATCTACTGGATTTGTTTGGGCTCAATGCAATTAGTTTGGTGTCTTTTGGACTATAAACCAAACTTAGATTGACAAAACATGACTGATGCGAACCCAAATCTCCAAGCTCCCGTTCTTAAAGAGTAGATTCACATATGCAGCAGAATGATCTATTTTGAATAGGTTATGGAACAAACTGGATCGAAAACCTTAACCCAACAAATCCTCAAAAATGTGAACCTATTGATACTATTTCAATCCGACACCTTCAAAAGAATGCGAACCTGGGTATAGGTAGAAAGGTGCTACAACCAACCGTGGTCATTGATTGATAAGTCAAAACTTGAAGATGAAGGAGATACACTCACTTTGTATCAAGGGTGTTCACAATGGAATAAGAAAGAGAAAACTCTCAAATTTTATTCAACAAAATCTATCTTACAAAAGCATGGAAATGGCTTATTTATAGCCAAAGTATAAATCCAAATAGGCCAAGGCTAAAACTATATAACTAACCAAACTAATGACCTAATCTAAAGCCCAGCTTAAGTTTTAAGCTGGCTGATTATTCTACCTATCTAAAAAGGTCCAAACAACTTAATTAAAACCCTAACTATCCAATGGATTCAACAAGCATGGATCGATTGCTTTATTCAATCAATAAAAGACTCAACTATGCAAAGACTAAAAATAAAAGACAAAGGAAACCTATGTGACCAGAAGACTTGTATTAAGTTAGACATGGGCATGCAAAGAGTAAAACTTTCTGCCCAAAATTTGAATACTTCTTTTGTGACCCACGAACCATCCTCCATCTATATATCTATATTTAAATATCTAAGTAAATATATAGAATAAACGCAAGGAGTGTAGAAGGAAATAAATTCATTTATTTATCTTTTTTATCTTTTGAATCTTTTCTTTTTATTCTACACGAAAGGGAAAGGTATGTATGATAATCTATTTTTTCTTTTCTTTGTCTTTTATTCTTGTATTCTAATTTAATAAAGAAAGAGTTTGTTACACATTATCGAAAGATTCGTTAGAATGCGAACCAACAGAGATTTTTAGCTAAATAAGGGATTTTGGGGAAATGGAAATAGAGAAAAATAAAAGACCCACGAACCATCCTCCATTGAGCTAAAGATTGTTGGGTGGATCACTAATAATGTCTTGATTTGGAACAAGGCTTGACTCAACACTTTGACAGCTTCCGTGCTCACATCAATGACCTGTAAAATTATTGATGAAACATGAATTTTTGTGAACCAACAACTCTTGATGTATGACAGAGATTTTATCAATCACATTACGATACACAATTTACTGTTCAACGTCATTTTGCACATATAGGCTCTACGCCTGTCTAGTTATTCATGAGAGTTATAAAGATTCGGCCAAAAATTTTATAGGAGCGACCCCACTCCACTTCTATATAGATGAATTTATGAAGTGTATACTGCTTTAAATACAGCATTCTAAAGGAATATGAAGTCACTAAGACTTATAAACTCAACCTCATGATTACTCACAGCCAAAGCACTCATCTCAAAAGTGACTTAAATTTGAAGTACTTTACGGTCAATATTGACTCATTATTACCTATATGAACCTACTTCATGGGATCTCTAATGAGATAGGTTGGGTTACCATTTCTATTGACAACTTGTTGGCCTAAGTCCCATTTCCCTTGTAGTTTGAAGAGTTTAAGTTTAGTTAGAGGATCGGCCAAGTTCAATTCTGACTTCACATAATCAATGGAATTTATTCCACATCTAAGCAGCTGCTTTATGACATCAGGCCTCAATTTCATATATTGACTTTTACAGTTACATGATTTGTTTTTAGCAATACCAATCACCGCTTAACAATCACAGTGTATGAACACAAGAGGCAATAGACTCTTAGTTGAAGGAATATTGGCTAAGAAATTTCTCAACCAATTGATCTCAGAATCAGCTAACTTCAGAGCTATAAACTCTGATTCCATAGTTGATCTAGTAATGATTGTCTGCTTGGCTGATTTCCATGCTATTGCACTACCACTAAGGGTGAACATATAACCACTAGTGGATTTTGTCTCACTTGAATTAGAGATCCAATTAGCATCATTGTAACCCTCTAATATAGTGGAAAAGTCACAACACGGGATACTATAATTCATGATACTTTTCAAATATTTCATTAGTTTGATTAATGTATACTGATGCTCATGATTGGGAATGTGAGTATACCTACTTAGTCTACATACAGCATAAGTTATATCAAGTCTTATGAAATTCATTAAATACATCAAACTCCCAATAATCTGAGCAATTGGGTTATCATTCTTTTTCTTTAATTGAGTGTTAGCATTCTAAGGAGTACTCACAGATATCACATCAAAATTTTCAAACTTCCTAAGAAGTCTCTTTGTGTAATGTTCTTGTGATAACATGATATCATTATTTCTCCATATGACTTTAACACCCAATATCATTTTTGCTTCACCTAGATCATTCATATCAAAATTAGAAGACAAAAACATTTAGTACTATTAACAATATTTAAACTTATACCAAATATAAGTATGTCATCCACATATAAACTAATTGTTATATATTGATCATTTACAACTTTAGTATATACACATTTATCCATCTCTATAGATGAAAATTCGTCTTTTTATCAAAATTTGATTAAATTTCTCATGCCATTGTTTAAGAACTTGTTTTAGGCCATAAAGAGATCTAACTAATTTACAAACCTTATTTTCTTGTCCAGACACAGCATATCCCTTAGGTTGAATCAAATAAATTTCTTCTTCTAAGTCACCATTTAAAAAATTTGTTTTAACATCCATCTGATAAACAAAGAGTTCATGGATAGAAGCCAAAGTAAATAAAACACGAATGGAAGAAATTCTTTTTACTGGTGCAAATGTGTCAAAATAGTTAATATTTCATTTTTGAGAAAATCTTTTTGCTACTAAACGAATTTCGTATTTTTCTATAGAGCCATTAGGATTATATTTTCTTTTAGAAATTCATTTGCAACCAATAAGTTTTGCACTAAGCGGTAAATCTATCAATTTTTTTTAAGTCTCAAGTTTTATTTTTCATAATAGAATCAATTTCAGTTTTTTTTTAAAACACTATTGTTATTATTGATCCGAGTGGCTAGGAGTACTACTCCGGTACATGTTTTTTTGTGGAACGAATGTACGGGAAATGCTTAACATCTAAAGAGGAAATACCTTTCACAACCCTGGGCAGCGTGGTGGCGTCATAAGTGGCTGATGTGTGGGTGGAGGCCGCTTGTTTCACTAGGGCGTCCGCCGCTGAGTTGACCTCCCTATAGCAATGCTCCAAGATGAATTTTGCATTTGCCATTGCCTGCTGTATCCACCTGATGACCTCCCTATAGAATCAATTTCAGCTTTTATTGTTTTTTTCCAAAATTTGCCAGCACAAGAAGAAATAGCATCAAAATAAGTTAAATGATCATTATCAACAAAAAAAAGTTTGAAAATCTTTTTCATAAGAAAATTCTTTTCTTAGTCTTTTACTCTTTCTCAATTCCTCATTAGAGGTTATTTCTCTATTCATTTCAACAGGTGTATAATAAATTTTATTAGATAGTGAAAAAATATGTTCAAAGAACTCAACATTCTTTGTCTCAATAATTGTGTTACAATCAAGCACATTACTTCTTAACACGAGAAATCTATATGCAACACTATGTTTAGCATACTAATAAACATATAGTCAAAAGTTCTAGAACCTAATTTTCTTTTTTAGCATTAGGCAATAATACTTTAGCAAGGCGCCCTCGCACTTTTAAATATTTTAAATTTAGCTTATAATTTTTCTATAACTCATAAGGTGTTTTGCTAGTTCTTTTATGTGGAATCCTATTTTGTAAATGACATGCAGATAATATAGGTTCTTCTCATAAATTATCAGGTGCATGAGAACTAGCAAACATGGAGTCATCATTTTTTTTAGTGTTCTATTTTTCCTTTGAACTACCCCATTAGACTCTAGTGAATAAGGAGGTGTTATGTTATGTATTGTGCCTTCATGCTCACAAAAGTTATCCAAAAAATATTCATCTTCTCTATCAGATCTAATTCTTTTTATTTTCTTATTAAGTTAATTTTCTACTTTAGACTTATGAGATAAAAAACCATTATGAATATCATCTTTGCTTCTAAGTAAGTAAAGTTTGATGTATCTATAATAATCATTTATAAAAGTAACATAATATTTTTACCACCTCTAGTCATAATTTGTTTGAAATCACTTAAATTTGTGTGAATTAAACTTAATAATTTAGTTTCTCTTTGGATAGTTACCCAACTTTTCTTTGTTATTTTAGTTTCTACACATATTTCACATTTGTGTATGTTATCATTAATACAAAAATTTAAACCACATGATTCCATTTTCTTTATATAACTTATATTAACATGTCCTAATCTAGCATGCAATAATGAAATTGAATCAATGATATAAGCAGTAGAAGAAGCATTTTCATTGATCACGTAGGAAATGTTAAGTACAAAAAGTCCTTGGTTACAATAGCGTTTGGCCACAAATACGTTAGGTTTGGTCCTTACAATTTTTGCATATTTGAATGACACTTTTACCCCAACTTTTCTTAGCAAAGCTATAGAAACCATACTTGTCCAAACATTTGGCACATGTAGCACATCATTAAGGGTCACATTTTTTTTCTTAAGTGAGTTTCAAGAACGCTTTGCCCTTGTTCAGAACTTTAGCAGTTTGTGAGTCTCCAAGATAGACCATCTCTTCATCAACCCGAATTGGATTATAAGAGGTAAATGCTTCTCAATTTGCACATATGTGCTGAGTAACCCTAGAGTCTGCCACCCATTCTTTCACATTGGCTGCAATGCTCATTTAAGCATTGACTACAACAATTATTTCATCTCCTTTGGCTAAATTAACCTTAGGAGGATTAGTATTTGCTTTGTCACTTTTCTTTTTGTACCTATATTGGACAGCATGGTGTCCTGGTTTTCCACAAACGAAGCAATTGCCTCTTTTTTTTCTTAAAGTTGGAATTATTGGCCTTGTGACTTTGGGGCTTGTTGGGGTACCTCTTATTGTTGCTTTGTTCCAAGTTGGTTTTGAGTGTTATCTCATTGGCTTTGGCAGCTCTTAACTCCTTCATGTTGGTATCTTCAATGAGGATGTGTTTCACAAGTTCCTCAATGGTGTAATTCTTTTGCTTGTGCTTTATGTTATTTTTGTAGTTAGTCCATGATTCGGGCAACTTTTCAATTAGCTTGCCTGCAGCAAATTTCTCGGGCAAAATGATGTCTTCACTTTTCAAAACCTTGAGTAACGTTTGGTAATCTGTGATTTGAACGTTCATTTCCTTGTCAGTCATCTGCCGCTAGTAGTACTTCCTACGACAAATTTTGTTTGGTTGCATTTTCGAAAATAAAGTTCATTATCAAAGCTTCCCAAATAGTTTTGGTTTCCTTGTAACTATAGTATACATCAAACAACTTATTAGAAAGCATTTGTAAAATGGTATGTCGACATATCTTGCTAGCATATTGCAATAACTCTTGTGTCTTGACATCCATAGTTGCAGTGGGTTGAACATCAGTTAGAGCATAGACGACTCCACGGATGTTGAGCAGAGAGTGTACACGTTATTGCCATCTTTTTAAGTTTTCATTGGCAAAAACTTCAATTTTGGAGGTGCCTAGAAAATGCTTAGCAAATGGCAATGTGACTACTACTGATGCATATGGTGGCTGTGATGCGTTAACATTGCCGAAAGACATAGTTTCTTAGATTGTTGTAAATAATCCGAACAATGTTAACAAGATAAAGGAGGATGAAATGGACAGAAGTTTAAATTGTGCTAAATAGCACTATTCTAAGAAACTATTTTAAGGTATTGAAAATTCTCTAGAATTAAACAAACCTTCCTTTTGTTACTAAGAGGTAATAGGAACATCAAATGGAATAAACCGGCAGAGTAGAGGTGTAGAGAGAGTGAAGAAAAGAAGGAAGAGAGAATTTGGAGAAAAATGAAAATACTGTGTGTACAACTGGTGAACAGGAAAGTCTACTATTTATAGGCCACAGGAAAACAATTAGAAAGAAAAGATAACCAAAAAGAAGCATTGTTTCAGAAAAATCGCTATTGCAATCCTGATTTTTTGCTAGTTGTTGGTCTGATTTGCTAACATTCATTGTAGATAACATTTTATTTGTTAGAAGAAGAACGTTTAGGAAAAAATTTTTACAGATAAAGTTACTTTATCCTTTCTTTCTAAACTCTATGGATTCGTGCAAAAACGTTTGTGATAGATTCTTGCAAAAACAAAATGGTGATGGACCTGAGTGAGAAGAAGATTTAGGAAAAATTTGTTGCAGATAAAGTTACTTTATCCTTTCTTTCGAAACTCTCTCAATTTGTGCAAAAACATTTGTGATAAATTCTTGCAAAATCAAAATGGTGATTAACCCATGCATGGCTTGGGGGGTGGGGGGAGGAAATCCACCAGTTTGCACTAGATTGGCCCAACTCAACTTCCCTCTTGTGTGTGCGAATCCACACTAGTTTCTTAACTCACCACAAGCCCAATAAGAAGTTAAACATTATAAAATGATTGGCAGTTTCTTTGAAATACACAACTATTTATAACAAAAATAATGGGGAAAAAAAACTCAGCAGCCGTTAAACTATTGCCCACATCGACTTTTGACCATCAAATAATTTTTCATTACAAATTAGTGGGAAAATCATTCAAAACGTCCATCACATTTTGCAAAATAACATTTTTCGTCCCTCGCTTTTAAAAATGTAATTTTACGTCCCTTACAAATTCACATTGATCAAATTTGGTCCCTACTTAGGTTTCCGACTAGTTTTTGGTCGGAATTCACCACGTGTCTTGCATGTGATCATATTTTAAGGGCAAATTTGTCAAATCAAATTTTATATAATTCGATTCATAATTCCTCACATTTTATAAAATAAATTTTTCTGTCCCTTACATTTCACAAAATGAATTTTTTCATCCTTTACATTTTTTAAAATGAATTTTTTCATCTTTTATTGATCATGTGTGTTAATAATTTTTTTAAATCCATGTATATATTTATTTGATTTCACCTGAACAGTATGAATAGCATAAGAAATCAAAAAGAGATATATTACACATTATTCGTATTGTTCAACTGAAATTAAATAGATGTATACTTGGGTTTAAAAAAATTGTTAGTTTTTCACTTATATTCATTTTCTTTTACTCGAAATTTGAAAATAAAGAAGACATTTAATCCTAAATATTATCGAGTGTTTATATCGAATTAAATTTGGATAGAAAAAGTAAACAAAAGAAAAGTATGACAAAAAGAAATAAGTGATTGGCACTTTCAAATTTTAACAAAATCACAAGACAAGTAATTCAACTGTTGGTCTTAAAAGTGTCGAGTAGAAATTTCAGATTTAGGTGGCGTTTGGTTCGCACATCGGAATCAGAATCGGATTCGGAATCAGATATCTTGGGTTTGGAATGAGGTCATTCATTCCAATACATTTGTTTGGTTTAAGTACCTGGAATGTGTATCATTACTAAAGCTGATGTTTGGTTCGTCGACTCTTTCGGAATAGAATATAATAAATATATTATAAACCACATCGTAAATGATAGTTATTGGCTCTTTGTAAATGGTATATAAGAAATTTTTACTAATTAAATATATTAGTATAAATGTATTAGTCTAATAATTTCTATTAGTAAACATGTATAATTATTAGTATAATTGATAATATTAATTATATTACATAAATTAATATACATTATATAATACATATAACTAATAATATTATTATTATAAGTTTGTAACTAATTAAATTAAATATTATATATAAAATTAAATATAAATATACAAATGTTATAATCTAAATATAAATATATAATTATATAATATATACAAATATTTTATATAAATATAATATATATTACATATTAAATATAGTTATTATTATATTTAAAATAATAATTATAATTGTAATTATATAACTTATTAATATTACATACATGTATATATTATAATTATATGCACATATAATATACATTTATAAATATACATATATATATTATAAATATATTATTATATAATATTAATAAATTTATAATATATATTATATAGGTATAATTATATTTAAATAAATAATTATAATATATAATTATATAATATAATAATATCATTATTATAATTTTGTAACTAATTAAATTAAATATTATATATATAATTAATTATAATTATACAAATGTTATAATATAAATATATAATTATAATTATATAATATATAAATATTAATTGTACTAATATTTTATATAAATATAATGCATATTAATATTAGATATAGTTATTATTAAATATTATTATATTTAAAATAATAAATATAATTATATTTATATAATTTATTAATATTATATACATGTATATATTATAATTATATGCACATATAATATACATTTATAAATATACATATATATTATAAATATATTATTAATAAATTTATAATATATATATTATATAAATATAATTATATTTAACTAAATAATTATAATATATATTTATATAATATACTAATATTATAATAAAATATAATAATAATATATTATATATGGAGAGATGCCAAATTTTTAGAAATCAATCCAAAATTTCAATTCCCATACCAGTGAACCAAACATCAGTTATGGAGTTTATTCCATTACTTCATTCCGATACCCTTTTAAACTGAAATTTGTTAACACAATTATATAATTCGAGTTAGGACCCATTAATTATATGATCTTATTATACAACTCAATAAACAAAATTATTACCAAAAGAGAAATGTCACAAATATTGAATAGGTTCAAATAGTGAAATCATATAAATATATACATGAGTTTCAAACAAAATTATTAGTTTTAAACCCCTATATATATATCTATTGAATAGCATGTGTATAACTATGATTAGCGTGTTTAGATAAAATCCAATAGAGATAAATTACATGTTATTCATACTGTTCATGTAAAATCAAATAGACATGTACGTGGATTTATAGAAAAAAAAAGCTATTCGTATACATGATCAATAAGGGATGAAAAAATTTCATTTTGAAAAATATGATGGATGAAAAAATTCATTTTGTGAAATGTGAGGGACTATGAATCAAATTATGTAAAAATTTGATTTGACAATTTTGCCCTTAAAAAATGATCACATGCAAATCACGTGGTGGATTCCGACAAAAAACTAGTCGGAAACCTAGGTAGGGACCAAATTTGGTTAATGTAAATTTGTAAGAGACGTAAAATTACACTTTTAAAAGTGAGGGACGAAAAAGTCATCTTGTAAAATATGAGGGACGTTTTGAACGATTTTTCCCAAATTAGTCATTAAACTGACTAATCAAGACACTTGTGACCATTTCGCCGATTATTGCTCTTAATCAAAAAAATAATCAGGACCATATTTGACAAAAAATACCTGTGATGGACAAATATACCCTTGCATTTGGATGCGTATTCTGATTATTTTGTAAATTAAAAGTAATAATCGATGAGTGGTCACGGGTGTGTTGGTTAGTTAGTTTAGTGGTTAATTTGTGATGAAAAATTGTTTGATGATCAAAAGTCGATGCAAACAATAGTTTAATGGCTGCTAAGATTTTTTGCTCTAATATTAACACTGTTCTCAATCAGAGATTGCAGCACCCAAATTATTAACTAAGGAAGATCATCTGATGGATTTTAATTACTTCTGGACATAAATATTGATATCAACATGAGGCTATCTCAGCAACATGCTTTATTTCCAAAATCATTTATAAGGGGAACAGACTCTGATATACAAGTACAGCCACAGTCCTAATTCTTGAAAGCCGAAGAAATAAAACAAGGTATTCGACGTTGACTGCCACGAAAAGTGACTTGATTTAAATCAGATTGACGGTGAAGGTAACATCAGGATGTGCACCAGCATCAGCCCCAAAACCACAACTGGTCCTTCATCTTCAGTTTTCCAGTGGGTGCTGTGGTTGCATACACAAAGCAATTGGCAAAACAACATATTAATCAGTTCAAGATGAACACCACATTTATGAGATTTAGGGACCAGCCGAAGCTGTTCCTATATGTTTCTACCCCAAAAAAAGAAAAGGCACATAAAAAACTTTTACTCAGCCAGCTTAAGGGGAGAACGATGGGGTAGACTAGGACTACCCACAGAGCCTACGACACTCAACAATAAATTGACCTGAAGCAAGTTGTGAATATAACAATAATTTTGAACTAATACCAACTAACAAACTACATATTATTTCAAGTTGCAGTTCACCAATCCACATATGAAAGGATGGACACCCATTTAAAGAAGAGTGCTTGTACATAAAATGGCCCGACAATTGCTTTGTTAAAAGAAATTAAAAAATAATAATAATCTCAATGCTCTACACAAGAATTCTGTCTCGTTTACACGAATCAAGAATTACTCCCTATAAGGCCACATAAAGGCCTTAAACCCGAATTTCTACTTAAGGATTCAGTAAATTCAAGTCTTTGCATGTTAACTGCAATGCAAACATGCCAAGATTTGAACCCAAAAAAAAAAAGGGCTGCTTGATATGTGATTAATACCTGGTTGAACTGTCACGCAAACCTTCCTAGATGCCAAGACGGAAGGCACTTCCTTTTCACTTTTCACGGGTGGTGATAATACAGCAGACTGAAACATCAATTTTTAAATGATTTATAAGCCAACCATTCAAGTAACAACTCTAAATGAAAGAGCCAAAAACGTAATTGGAGAAGAACATAAGAGCAATGAGCAGTTTAATTACCAAAAAAGATGGTGGCAGACCATATCTAAGAATGCTCTAAGCAAAGACACGTACAGCACAAAAAATGCATCCAAGAGATAAATACCTGTTGGAAATAGGCAACCAAAATGTTTCAAGATTCACCTAAAGCGTTGCTACCTCAAAAGGAAAAGAGAAGTTGGGGAGGAGGAGGAGGAAGAGAGAGGGGAGGAGGAGGGGGGGGGGCTCTAAATTACTAAATATAGAACTTACAAGGCAGAAAGAAGAAAGAAAAGTAAACATCATAATCCTCATGATTCAATGCATTTTATTTCATTTTTGTCAGCAGAATAATTATATCTGAAAAGGTGCACGACAGCTGATACTAGGAAGCATTTGCCAAGTACTGTAAACAAATAATGATACAAGGACATACGATTCAAGCTACATGACATTTATAGATGTAAGCCAAATACGTGGCCTGCTCTTGGACATTAATGTGGTTGGTTATGCAGATTCTAGCATTTGCAGTCGCTCTGGAGTCCGGTAAAATAACAGTCAGTGTCCGGCAGACTCGAGGTTTTGATGCTAGTGCAGCCTGTGGACAGCTGAGAAATCAGTCCAAAAAGAGCCCTTTGCATACTGGTGCCGAGGACCAGTGATCAAAGTCAGAGATTGCAGTTAGTTGTTGATTCAGGATCCATCTGTTGAAAAGTTGCTTCATGAGGACAAAGTCCTACTAGGTTAGTATCGGATACGGGGCAGGGAAGGTCATCAGCATGACCGTCCCTGAACGGTCCCCTCACAAAACTGAAGAAGTGGCCATCATTAATCCACGTTGGCAAAGCTCAAAACAGAGTCATTTTGATTAATGAGCAAGGAAAAAAATTTCTAAAAACTGTCTGAGCTTAACGCCTCCGTTACCAACCATTGAAACTCCCTTCCACAAAATCCCGCCTAATTGACTCGCTATGACTTCATTTCAATTCTTGGTACGAAAATTTTTTTTAGTCTCCCTCCAAAAAGTTGTCAATATTCATCTACAATTTTAGAACTAAGGCAAAATACAATCAATGAATAGGAATGTTGCAGACAAGGGGCAGAAGAAGAGCAGTCAAAATACACTTAGAAAAAGGAAGAACTACCTATTGAAGGAGAAAGTCTTGAAGGCCTAATATCTATAAAGGGTCGGGGAAGGTTAGGACTGAACAATGAAGCTAAAGATGATGGAGTCCAAAACAATGACACCCAATCGCATTTACATAAACCCTACAGGTAACAATATTGCAAACTAATTACATAATTTCTATTGTTTGGTGAATAGCATCACATGATTTTATATCATGGTTGTCGAAAATATATAGATGTTAGAAATTAGATCTGTTCATGGGCCATATGGGAGAGTAAAGTAGAGAGAAATTTTGAACACCAAGTGTTTGTCAAAAAGAAAATGAGAACTTCCAAACCAATTAGTAGAGGGAGTTGTTAGGAAGGGATAAATAGGGGTCATAACTCTCACATTAGTAGCAATAGTGTAGTCATTATATAACAGGGGTACCGGTTGTTTTTATGAATTTCTTATAGATTTTGTTGGTTAGCAGTGCCTGTGTGCAGATTATATGTTATGTGTGGTTTGTACATACTATTCATGGCGACATACAAAACAAAAAAAAAGTGTTACAAAGATAGTTCCCTTAAGAATGTCTCTTACAGCATGTTGTATAAGAGACATTTCATATAAATATATAATGACGCGGAGTAAAATTGTTATGCGGAGTAAAATAACATAACACTTAGATTGGTAGACGCATTGCAGAGAAAAAGATTACAAGGTTTTTTAGCTAGTGAGGTTGGACATCATGTTGAATAACTGTTACATACAGTGAGTTAGAAGTTACAGTAGCAAAACTGATATGTAATATTGCGTGTATATACTGTGAAATTGCTACCTATTGTTTGTTAGTTAACTCGTATTTGCATAATCATAGGATATATAGAAAAAGAAATTGATTGTTTGAAACTTGATAATTAGGGCAGTAGATGACAATTTGAACAAGGTAGGCATAATAAACAATATAGTTTTTAGTTTGGCATACTCAATGTGGAAAAAAGATTATAAGTTTTACTTTGGTAGTGTGCTTGGACATGAAGTTGGATAACTGTAACACGCAATGAATAAGCAATTACAGTGTAAGAACTGCTCTGTAAAATTTCATCAACGTAACTATGAAATTGGTACCTCCGGGTTATTACATTAACTCATATTTGTAGCGTAGGACAAGAAATAGAAGAAGAAGTCAATCCCATCAAACTTGATAAATGAGTGAGAGTAGATTGTAAGTGGAATTGACCAAACAGAATAATTAACCTACCGTTAATTTTGGCAAACAGAATGTGAAAAATAGGTTACAAGTTTTCATAACTATTGTTACTAAGATTTGAAAGTGATATATTATATATGTTAGTACTTTATAATGCATTAAGAATAAGTGGGGAAAGCATAATGGAACTGAAATGCAATTGTCTGTGTAAAACTCCAGTTTAAATGGTAGGAAAAAGATTGAGAACTTCAGGTAAGAAAGGTGGCAGAGATGAAGCAAGAGGAAAGCTTGATGGCAGACAACCTGAGGTTCCATCTAAATCACTTAATACGTAAATGGCTAGTGTTTGTCTCCGCAACATCTATAGAACTTAATACGTGAGATTGATGATAATTACGCGCAACATGCAGTGGGAAGAAAGTTAGGGAAAAAAATTGAAGGTAAGACATCTTGTTCAGATTGCCTTTCTTAGTATGAAAAAATGGTTACCAGTTATCTTAATTAGTGTGCATATACATCTTGTTAGATAACTATTACATTCTGTGATAGAACAATCACAGTGAAAAAATGCTTTGACATGGTTGTAAATGCACAATCAACTAGCATAATGATATTAAATCAAGTCCTAGAAATTGATAATGGAACCCTTGTGAGGAAAGAAATGCAGACAGAAGTTTACTCTTGTTGATAAGTTGAAACCCCAATTAATTGTAGCAGATCAGTAATTGAAGCTTACAGTATGAAAGTTGATTGGCATGAATCTTGGTTCTAATGCCTATATGTTAGGCTGAATATGCTTGTTGTTCAAAATGTCTTGTGGATAATTGAATCTATTATATCATTACTTTATCTTGATTTGGGAATGTCAGGAGAAAACCTTATCAACATGAAAACAACCACATAGCTATACCTCCACAGAAAAATGCAAATATCAACTATACCAAAGTTCTAGAATACTTTCCAACTCACATAGCTATTTTTTGCTGTGCTATTTCCAATCTATGTTTTTATAAATATGCACAGTCAAGTAACTAATACCTCATTGATTATACCTCATAGATCATGTATATTTTCGTAAGCTAATTAATGCAGATATTAATAAACATTAGTAATTGTTTACTCTTGTTCATAAGTTGAAAACCCAACTAACTGTAGCAATCTAGTAATTGAAGCCTACAGTATGAAAATTGATTGGCATGAGTTTTGGTTCTAATGTCTATATGTTAGGTTGAATGTACTTGTTATTCAAAATGTCTTACTCATAATTGAATCTGCTATATCATTCTTAGAACTACTATCTTGATTTTAAAATATTGGGAGAAAATCTTATGTAATTGTTTATCAAAAAGTTGGTCCAAATGGCATGAAGGAGATTAAGAAGTTTGACTAAAAAAGCAGCTAGAAAAGAAAAAAGTGAAAAATTAGGTAGTAGCGAACTTGAAGTGCCATCAAAATCCTTGAATATGTAAGTTTGTCAATGCTTTTATGTTGCACCAGTATATTGGCAAGATAGTGAGACGTGATTGTTTGATTCATTGCAATTACAAGTTGTTGAATTGGTCTCACTTTGTTTTAATTTGTATAGATAAGAGTATATAAAACCTTAGCCAAACTGATATGTGTTGAACAAAGTAAATAACCTTTACAATTTGCTTGAGCGGTGGCAAGATGGCACGGAAAAGGATAAAGAAAAATCGACGTTAAAAGAAAGAGTGTGCAATGTATCTGGAGTGACATTCGACAAATGAAAATCTTCTTGACGATTTTGGTTTCGATCACCCTGCTGCTGCTAATAATAGCAATTTTTCGTTGACCCCATGTTAGTTAGGCTGGAAGACATATGAAGCGGACTTCGCTGGTAGGTAGTCGTAGATGTAAGCTCATTCGCACAATCTATGACTTTTGCGTGTACTGTTGAATAAAGACACACAAATTTTTTTTTGACCCAAGTTATTGGGAACTATTAAGTGTGTTACTTACATCTGAATTCACTTGCGCTACTCAATTGTTCTGTGTTATTAACATCAGCAAGCCTGCCACTATTATGTTTATTGAGCTAAACGAGATTGTATGGTTACCTTAATACACGAATTTCATATTTCATAGTGGAACTACAATAACTCACTATGATGGTCAACACCAAAGTGCATATCTAGTCTCTTACTTACAGCTTTGTTCGTTCTTATTTACAATAATGTAAATTAATTAAGTGTTTGAGACAACCCTCACTGCAAATTACTACATGCCTGTGGATGAAAAAGACATTCCAAAGCCCAGACAGAGTGTTGAAAGGTTGGATCATAAACTGATCAAGGGCATAGAGTGTTACAATGCAAAATGTTAGGCCACCCAACAAATAGAAGAAAGTAAAGTGCAAACAGTGTATTTAGAGAATTACTGTGTATGCAGACGATGAAACTTATCGTCAATAATGTGTAACTCTATATGCACGTAACCCCCAATGTTAGTGTACAAGTTCTTTCAGGATAAAAGCTGCCAAAAATTATGCTAAAGTCTGTAACTGATTAGCAACAACTCGTAACACGTAGCAAGACTCTCGGTACTACAAATTTCACGCTTTGTACGTAAGGAAACTTATCCGACATGGTTCAGGCGCTGCATGTGAGTCTACAGCTTCCACTCCCGTGATATACTAGTTGGCCTCATATGTGTTGGGGTCTGATGTTTTACCATATTAGAGGGTATTACGGACTATAAAAGACTGATGTTGCAGTTGTATATCCATTACACAGACTCTAGTTTGTTCGTCCCCCTTTCATTTTTGCCCGCATTATTATTCAACTTCGCACTTTCAATTTTTCTTCATATTAAAGTGGCAATGGGCTGTGTACTCGATTCATTTTTTGTTATCTTCAACCTCCCTACAATAGGGATTACAGTCTCATTAATATAGTGTTCAGTTTTAAAAGAAGCTCTTGGGAGCCAAATAATTTCCTCAACTTTGCTTGATATTCGGGAAGATCTAGCTATTTGAATAAGATGTTCGAGAAGGCCACGTTACATCAAATGTTTTGGAGTTCGAAATGATCATCTCTATATTTTCAATAGACAGTTAATAAAGTGTCTAAGAAATTTAATGTGTCGGGGGAAGGAATTATTGTTTGTGCCAAGGGCAATAGCACAAACAAGAGAAGAGGAAAGGTTCATCGGATATTAACTAGTTGTAATATCACTAGTTTTAACTAGAGAAGACAAAAAGCTACCAATTGCAAATTCATTAGTTGTAATGAATTGTAACATACACTTAACTGGTTGTAACTCAATCTGTACATGTTGTTATGACTATTTGTTGCATTTTAAATATTAGTTACCCCATTTTCAAATTAGTTGTCCCAATGAAGTACCACGTTCTTCTGCGAAACTGTTACTTATTATGTGGTCGTGTGGAACCAAACTGAGCCACCAATTGTAACTTCATTTCCGTACTAAAGGAGTAATACCTATTAAAGTGCCTGTAATACTATCTGTAATACTCATCGTTAATACAATTGTAAACTACTTGTCTAAATTTTAACATAGAGGAATATGACAAAGTGCCTGTACAAGCACATCAATATGTTGTAACAGTTTATTAATTTCTTGTAACGTACATATGCGACATTCCCTGGTAGGGACGACATGGCTGCATTTAGTAAATGTTCGTCCAAAAACACCGTAAATCTGGTGCTAGACACCTAATGTCTGAAAAATATGGTGCTAGACACCGCAAATCTGGTGCTAGACACCTAATGTCTGGTGCAAGCACTAATTCATTGAGAGATTGTAGATTAAAACAAGCTTACAATACGGAATCGATCGAAACTGAGCAATATCATCTCTGGACAAGTACGAACATCAGTAAATACGGTGAACTTTGGGGACGGATACTCGGAACTCAATTGTTTGGAACAACTAATTGATTTGTATTCATAAAAATTGTAGGTGCACAACATTTATCAATCTGCACACTGAGGGGAGTTGACGTCAACAGTTAGTTGCAATTCTTGGGTGTTATTTCTTTCCTGAAATGCGTAACGATGGCAAATCAACTAA
Source organism: Coffea arabica (assembly GCF_036785885.1). Classification (NCBI taxonomy): domain Eukaryota; kingdom Viridiplantae; phylum Streptophyta; class Magnoliopsida; order Gentianales; family Rubiaceae; genus Coffea; species Coffea arabica. The sequence continues at coordinate 7,084,999 of NC_092319.1, read as the reverse complement.
TACAGATAATGGAACATACGGTTAATGATATACGCTGTCGAAGTATCCAATTAACAAGACTACATAAATATGTGATGTAATGATAAAAGTTTGTCACCTGGGGTGATGGTGAAAATACATGATATGCATCCTTATCACAGTGTGTTGAAATTGCCGCACACTCCGCCTACATTGTACAATATAACTATTCAACTATCAACAACTCATTAGCAATGCCTATATTGCTCAGTTACAAAGTTAAATTGGACTAGACATTATAACAAAAATGATATTTCAGACCATTAAGATATTTCAGATGAAGTTATGCTTGAAAAATATAGAAAATTTGAAGTGCATCCATTCTGTAGGGACACTTCCATGAGGCCCCTGATTAACCAATCGGTGAACCTTCGGATAATAAAAAATAATATGTCATTAAAACATTATATGTTAACTACAAAATATGCATGCTTTGATAGCGTTCGGGTGCCCACCATTACTATTAAAGAAAAAGTAGCTCTATGATATGAAAAAAATGACTTTATTTTATCTACTAAATATATGCATACCGTTTGACTTTTCTCGATTTCGGGGAACAACAGCGTTAGGAGGGTCATTCACTGATTGGCTCATTGAATACGTCTACGAGTTGTATATGGGCCAAATAATTGTATAAGACAAACAAAAAGGGTATATCAGGAGGGATGTCGGCCGTAACAAAATCATCACACAACGTAACATCATCATAACTAATTGTGTTGTTAGAAACATCCAAATAAAAGTTGAAGCCATGCTCATGTGCGAACATTAATTGATATCCATTGATTTGTCAAAAGAAACTATCTTTGCCCATGATACACCGCAAAATAAGATCAATAAGATATAATGTGTTAACAATTATATACAGGGTATAGTTAATCAGATCCCAATTTATACGTCAATATGAACTTTATGAACCAATAAATAACTATATAGTAAATTTATTCTTATATTATGTGTATATATGTGACAGTGTGTATGGGCTAACAATCAATTATAAATTCAAACAATAGACTAATTTCTGTAAATTCATAGTCATAGAAGCATACATAAGATATAGCATTACTCCATACCTACTAACAATGTGTACACTCTACAGAAAAATGCTAATATCAACTATACCAAAGTTTGTAAAATACATTCCAACTCATGTAACTACTTTTTGTTATACTATATCTAATCTCCCTTTTACAAATATACATAGTCGAGTAATTAACACCTAACATGATATACAGTTTTATGCATCGTACTTGGTCAGTAACAAAGTGTACATTATTTCAACTAGATTGTACATTCACTAAGTATTTATATATATACATGCTACTTATTGAAGTAAACTACCTATCTACTAAATATTTAATGCATTCTCATAAGCACTAATGGTTAATTTAATAGGTGATTGGAATAAATAACCATCTAGTAAAAACTTTTGATATAATGTCATTGTGAATAACATACCATACATTATGATAAACAAGGTGTATATCACACACCTTATCTAGATAAAATCCTACAAGTTATCAAAAGTTATGCCATACTTTAAAAGCAATTACAAGTAACAAAATTTATACATGTTCAGTCATATCAATAGATTGTAACTTTTAACTCACTTTCTGTATAGTCATAATTTTCGAAGAATCCTTCTTTAGAGATACATGAAAGTATTTCTCAACTATCAGTAATTTATCCAAAAAAATGCTATCAAAAAGTATAAATAGCCACAATCGCTCAAATACCTTGTAATTCTGGTAGAATTTTGTTGTACTCCTTATTTCATTCGTATAATTTACAATGACTCACTTTACTTATCTTTTATCTTTATATGTGTCAGTTTACTATGATGTGAACGTCCATCCACAGGCAGTAATATATTCTAAATTGTATGGTATCACTGCTATCCTACAACAAGAATGAAAAAAGCAAGTAATGATTACCTTCATACTCTTCTTGTTATTTTATATGCCGATAAACTTTCCAAATCATTTAATTCGTCTACTAAGTCAAATTTACAAACACTTGGCATGCATAAGTATTCTATGAAAAATACCATAATCATAAATAAGCATGTTTAATCGTATTGTAAAAATGTTACTCTAATTTTCAGTCAACTTTATAATTTCTTAACAACTTTATACAATCCATTACAGAATAATTGATGACTACTAACACTGGGTATGATTATAATTGTAATCCACTGGTTTAAGTTTAAACAGAGTGAAACATTGAATGTGCCTGACAATAGGGAAGCGATAAATGTATATAAACAACAGCATAAATGTATATTAACATTCATAATGTGTTATGAATCACACATTACTTGTACACCAAATCCTATTATTACGCTTATCAATATGATTAATGATTCACATCACTTTACTTTGACTCTAAGACAACGGCATTATCTATGTACAAATATAACTCCATGTACATTAAATTATACGGACTGTAATGTGTTGGTCACACGATGTAAGTATTTTTTAACTGTATGTACATCCACTCTGGTGATTATATTTAGGTTCTAGGTTCCTTAGCTCACTAGACCTTATGTCATTCGTTAATGACATAAGTCTAAGCCAACTCCGCATTTTATACTATTTCTACATTTTGAGGGCCAAACAAGTATTTTCTACTCATTGTAATATATTTCTTATATCATGTAATTTATTTACAACACCAAGTACACCAATTTATTATTCACATCTATTTGCCTCTTTTCTTCTACTTCAGCTCATTCAACTCTACACCTCCATTTTATACACATTGCATGCTCCGGAGAGGGGCAAACTAAGATTGCATGATGAGTATGGACCAACAACTGGATACACAATGATTCATACCAATTGTAATGTGATGGCTATAACCTGTAACTTATTTACAACAGGATGTACATTCATTCACTTATTAAATGTGACTTTGTTTCTCTCATCTTTCCCTAATTTCTCTCAACGCTTTACTTCAATACATACCTTGGGTTATCGGATAACTACTATCCCGTTATAATCTATCACTGAAAAACTGAATGCTCACATGCATACATATACGGTACAAATTGACTATTCTTCACAACCAATATTATGTTTTTAGTGACTCTAATTTCATCTCTAAACCCTGAACCGATGTGCATTGGGTGACAAATGATTGGCCACATTTGAAGACGATAGTTCAGTCACGTTACCTTGATATGCTAATACGCTTTAAGTTTCATCGAACTCGGAGAGCGTAGTTGCTTCTGCTATTAAGTTGCATGACTGAACCAAGTTCGTCAGATGATGAATTTTCTCTGTTTCCTTCTACCTTCACTTTGCTTCCTGTTTGCTTCTAATAGTTTGCTTCAGTTTGCTTTATAATACTTTGCTTCCCACCCTTCAGATTGCTTCATAATAGTTTGCTTCACGACCTTCACTTTCAACCAAGTTTGCTTCAATTTCCTCACTGTTTGCTTTCTCTGTTAGCAAACAGTTCAGTCCTGCAACTACTCTCCAGTCGTTTGCTTCCTTGGTTTAGTCGTTTACTTCTGCTATTAGGGACTCGGAGAGCACCCTTTTCGATCAATTTTGTTTTGTGCAGCTATTTCAAATTTTCAACTTTCAAAATTTCAACTCTTCCGTTTGCTCCGTCTATTACCGTTTGGGCTAGTGCAATTTTTTTACAGGGCAGGGACGGTCATCAGCATGACCGTCCCTGAACGGTCCCCTCACAAACACAACTGTGAGGACTAGAAATAACCACGTCAGGAAGGCTAAAAAATGATGGGTGCTCCAAAAAAAAATTGCACTAGCCCAAACGGTAATAGACGGAGCAAACGGAAGAGTTGAAATTTTGAAAGTTGAAAATTTGAAATAGCTGCACAAAACAAAATTGATCGAAAAGGGTGCTCTCCGAGTCCCTAAAAACTAAAAACTAAAAACTATATTATTTATTATGCCTACCTTGTTCAAATTGTCATCTACTGCCCTAATTATCAAGTTTCAAACAATCAATTTCTTTTTCTATTTATCCTATGATTATGCAAATACGAGTTAACTAACAAACAATAGGTAGCAATTTCACAGTATATACACGCAATATTACATATCAGTTTTGCTACTGTAACTTCTAACTCACTACATGTAACAGTTATTCAACATGATGTCCAACCTCACTAGCTAAAAAACCTTGTAATCTTTTTCTCTGCAATGCGTCTACCAATCTAAGTGTTATGTTATTTTACTCCGCATAACAATTTTACTCTGCGTCATTATATATTTATATGAAATGTCTCTTATACAACATGCTGTAAGAGACATTCTTAAGGGAACTATCTTTGTAACACTTTTTTTTTTGTTTTGTATGTCGCCATGAATAGTATGTACAAACCACACATAACATATAATCTGCACACAGGCACTGCTAACCAACAAAATCTATAAGAAATTCATAAAAACAACCAGTACCCCTGTTATATAATAACTACACTATTGCTACTAATGTGAGAGTTATGACCCCTATTTATCCCTTCCTAACAACTCCCTCTACTAATTGGTTTGGAAGTTCTCCTTTTCTTTTTGACAAACACTTGGTGTTCAAAATTTCTCTCTACTTTACTCTCCCATATGGCCCATGAACAGATCTAATTTCTAACATCTATATATTTTCGACAACCATGATATAAAATCATGTGATGCTATTCACCAAACAATAGAAATTATGTCATTAGTTTGCAATATTGTTACCTGTAGGGTTTATGTAAATGCGATTGGGTGTCACTGTTTTGGACTCCATCATCTTTAGCTTCATTGTTCAGTCCTAACCTTCCCCGACCCTTTATAGATATTAGGCCTTCAAGAATTTCTCCTTCAATAGGTAGTTCTTCCTTTTTCTAAGTGTATTTTGACTGCTCTTCTTCTGCCCCTTGTCTGCAACTTTCCTATTCATTGATTGTATTTTGCCTTAGTTCTAAAATTGTAGATGAATATTGACAACTTTTTGGAGGGAGACTAAAAAAAATTTTCGTACCAAGAATTGAAATGAAGTCATAGCGAGTCAATTAGGTGGGATTTTGTGGATGGGAGTTTCAATGGTTGGTAACGGAGGCGTTAAGAATTGAAATGAAGTCATAGCGAGTCAATTAGGTGGGATTTTGTGGATGGGAGTTTCAATGGTTGGTAACGGAGGCGTTAAGCTCAGACAGTTTTTAGAAATTTTTTTCCTTGCTCATTAATCAAAATGACTCTGTTTTGAGCTTTGCCAACGTGGATTAATGATGGCCACTTCTTCAGTTTTGTGAGGGGACCGTTCAGGGACGGTCATGCTGATGACCGTCCCTGCCCCGTATCCGGTTAGTATCATACTCAGCTCTCGTGGCAATCAATGGATAACATCCCAGAGAGGATGCAGAAAAGATTTTCACCTTAGCAAGATGATTATTCAAAGAAATTGAAGAAAATTACGAAAAACTGCAGATTTTATCAAATGCGAGTGACAATACTCGAGGGTCGAGAGGAATTGTAGGTGAGGATGGAGGCCTTAAAGTACAACGTGAGGTGTATACTTTTTTCTTCAGGAAATGGTAGTCTACAAGACTACTGTCAATATGTTAAAGTACGTTTAAGCTACGACTACATTTAATATTGCTCATGAGAGATCGCCTTTGAACCCTTTCTAAAATTCTCAGCCATATGTAAAAGAAAAAAGAAAAAAAATTAAGAGACATCTTACATCCTATAGAGACTATATACATGTCTTCCAATTCTTCTCTCCTGACACATTGGCCGCAATATTGAGAAATGTCAACTTCTGTGGCAAAAATTGAATACATTAGACAGTCTCTCCATCCCGCTTCAAGGTAGAAAGTAACTTCCACGGTCCGTCAAAGACCAGGCGACTCATCCACGAGCAGCTTTTGCTACCCAAGTTAAATCCCTGAGTCATACTAACGGGACTGAAAATCTGAAACATCAGCCATATGCCTTTCCTAGCAAATAAACTACCACTCCTACTATAATAGTAGAATGTTTAATACAGCGGTCCTTCAAATAGGAGATTACTTAAAAAGCAGAGGCATCATCGGACTTCTAAGTGGTGTAGAGGTCATGTTGTTTAATATAACCAATTACTTCATCAGCAGTTAAATATTTCACAGACAAGCCCCTCGAAATGCAGTCCCTGAAAGAAAGTCAACAATTTATCTCTTTTCTTTGAAAACCATTATGAACGGTGGCTACCATCTTAACTGGTAAAAACACACTTAACTTTTTACCTCAATCCTGTTGAACTGATTCCATTTGGCACCACTTCGTCAACAATTTTGATGTTATTCTGTGCAAAACATGGGCAACTAATAAATTGGAAGTACATCAATAAAAAATGGCCCTGTGGTTGCAGGATGGGGAGTAGGGTAAGCAACATGCACCAAATGATGTCCAAACACTTTATTAAGCTCCTTGCAATGAAGCCCAGTTCTCAAATGTCAAGTTTGGCTTATCTGAAAACCACTTGAAGTAACTGCTAAACATATACGGTCCAGATATTTGAATAAAAAAGTCCAATTTATATATATTCTGCAACTTACAACTCCAATAAAATTATTTTCGATTCTGATTATTAGACATAAGACTATGGGCGGCCTTAAATATAGGTAAATGTAAATGCAGACAATGAACATAGCACATGCCCATCAATAAGTTGAACAACAATTGTGGGGACAAAATACAAACAAGAGTTTTATGAGCTAAAATTGTACTTTAGGTTACCTTAAAATTGTTCAGAATGTCATCATCATTGATCATCTTCTCAACATCCTGACCATGTCTGCGAATGCAAACCAACCCAAAATCTCTGCATATTGCCTCAACCTAAGTATATAAAAGTGAACTGATTACATGAATTTCTACCACTAACAATCTCGTAATTTGTACTGAGTTGCCTTCTGGAATAGTGTTTCAAGTGCATCTTACAAGTTTCAATATTCTTTTCAGCATAGCTCATAAAATGTACATATTTTATTGCCATTACAGTATTTAAACATTTTTTCCTCTCTCCTATATGTGTCTCTCAATTAGAGGTAACAAAATAATCAAGAAGAACATTACTAACATCAGACTTTTATTCCCTAAGATTAAAATAAAATCCCAATTTCATGCTTCTGATGGCAAAATGATACTTAAAGGATACCACTTAATAAATGAAATTAAGGAACCCAAAATGGATACCATTCCTGGTTGTTGAGGAAGTTTTTAATTGCTATACATATGAAGCCCACCTGATCACGGATCCATACTCCAGGGGTGCTGAATGATTCTACCAGGTCAGAACCACATATTAGCATGACCTTAAGGGTACCTGCAGACAATCAACTGCTGGTAATGAAATGACCACCGATCTAGATAAAAGACCGAGAGCTGAATCATACAACTCTATCCTGATGAGCACAAAATTGAAAGGCGTACAGATTTTAAGCTTTACACCTATAGCTTAGGGTAAGCTATTGACAACTTGAGTTCCTTCAAAGATAACCAAGCTTAAGCTAGTCAACGTGGGAAACATGCATGACAAGAAAATAATGAAATATTCCTGGAAAACTGAATAAAATGTCAAAACTCACCACTGAATATCCGGCCACTCTCACATAATGCACTCTTGATTCTGGACAAAACTGTCAATGTCCGTTGATAAGTACTCTGATTTGCCTGTAACATCATCAAGGGACAATAAAAGACCAAAGTACAGTTTATGAAGTTTCCAATCAAAATTCAATTAACAGACGGAACATGCTTGTCCAAAATAATTGTCCAAAAAGGATGTGACTGCTAATTTTAAGAGAGAGAAGGGAGACCTCCCAGGGGTCCACCATCACAAACTCAGAACTTCTGCAGGCCAAATTGCACATTGCAAGACGATGTTCAGCAGATATGAGACCCTATCATGAAAATGAAAACAAAAACAATTCTTAGCTAAAACACTCAGATGATCATAGAAAAACAAAATATTAAGTTACAGTAAAAAAGCACTGAGGTGTATTAAGAGCATGAAAACAAAGATGTATAGAAGATTTGACTAGAAATTGTCCCCAAAAATCATTGAAAAAGAAATTATAATCAGTAGTCACTCATGTATGCTACAGGTCTTAAGAATTATATTAGTATTAGCTGGGCCATTTGTGACTGCTCAAGGAGTTATAATGCTAAAAAGTCCAAAAGGATTCTTCATTTACTTTCTTTCTCCTTCTAATTCCAGCAATAATTACTAAGATTGTAATCAGTTATCCTTTTGAAAGTTCAACTCATTATGTAAGGACAGAAATATTCTAATATATATATTCTTTAAAAGATCAGCATCAATTTATACAAAAATCCTGCTACCAACATCCCAAATCAATATGATTTGATTGCTTAGTTATAGATTCTATACCTTTTTCTTATAAGCATCATTTACAGGTGACATATAACCTCCAATTACGCAAAACCCAGCTGAATTTAGTGCGTCTCTTGCCAACTCTAAGCATTAAAAGAAATTAATCAATACAGGCTATATGATGCATTCTATGAAAAAATTATAAAACATAGCCACCAAATTAATACTCTTTATGCACATATAGGTGTAATTGCTGATCATCCCCAATTCCTAGATTCTAATGAATTTGAAAGAAGAACTTTAATCTGCCTGGATAAATTGCCAAAATTTTAGAATACTGACCGAAACACCGCATGTGCATGTATGTAGGAGGGTTGAAGCTTCCTGTCGATACTAGAACCACATATGTTTTCCTGGAGACAAAAGAAATAATCTATATAAAGAGCACATCTATATAAGGATGAACAACAGCAGACAAGAAAATGGGCAATCTGGATAAATAACGCTGTGCATAAAAGGATAATCAAATCTTTAACTATTTTTCTATAATATTTGAAATACACACATACTAACAAAAGTAAACGAAAGACAATGCTAAGCTGTTGTATTGCAAAATAAGCATGTTAATCTACAATATCCAAGCAAAAATCAGAACTCAGTTATGGGGAATAAAAGCTTTGGATGAGTATACAGTCAACATATCAAATGTTCCTAAAATTTCAATAATGAAGCCTAAGAAGTGAGGGAACGAAGATGGCCCAACGAGCTTCTGAACTGCTACCAACTTACTAATAGGCCATCCCCTATATCCTCAAGTCTTTACAAAGGTGCGCAAGTGGCCAATGGGAGAAGACTCTGAAGAATACAATAAATAGTGCGACAAAAGGAGAAAAAGATGACTAGGCCCTGCATCTGGAGTTTAACTTTGGCGCAAATTAGTGCACTGACTTGACAAAAACACTCACACCCCACACATGGGATATTACATAAAATCAGAGGTGCTATTTATGAACAAACATACATACTCAACAATTCTATCAAAAAAGCTTACTTGATTTCAGAACTTTGTGGATCATCCTGTGGATCGATCAACCCTAAACACAATTTATCCATTGGCAATGTCATCTCCACAGATACTACCGCCAAAGAATCCGGAACGAAAAATAATGCGAATTGAACTCAACAGAATTCTGTTAATTCAATTCAAGTTTCCTCAATTCAACGATCATTGGGTGTTACTCCAATTGAATATTTACCCCGAATTCGGAACCCTAGTCGGATTATCAAAATTCGATGACTAATATGAGAAGGCAGTGAAAGTGGGAAAGGAATTCGTGCATTAAACGGAAGAAAAAATGGCATAGAGGATTGAATCGAATTCAATTTTTGACTGGAGGGTTATATATAGGTTTAAAGTTGGGGATATATTTGGAACTTTAAGAAAATGATCCAGGTGGGCGAGGTGAAGAAAAAGAATATTCGGAGAATGAAGCAAGCCAACTAGCCAGGAGGACGACGGAGAAACGCGGGGAAAGGAAGGGCTAGTTCGTAAAAATGAAATGAGGAGGGAACGTGAAATGGCATTTCTGGGCTTTTGGCTTGGAGGCTTTTTGGTAATGCCCAGTAAAATCTTTTGACTTCAACGGGTAAGGTGAATGAATATGGGAGACGTATGTGAACGGCAATACGGGCTCATTCCCTTTCTTTTTTTTTTTTCTTTTTTTTTTTTTGGGTAAATTACTTATAACTAGGGCCTAGGGGTGATATCGAATCAAGTCAAACTCGAGTATCGCCAAATTTGAGTTCGACTTCTCGAGAGAGTTGTTTGAATAAATTTTGAACTCGACTCGATGTAATACCAGGAAGACTCAAACTTGACCCGATATAACTCGAGAAGTTAGTAAGTTTGATATCGAGTTTGAACTCGACAAATGATTAGGATCGTACTTATTGCAAATAATTAACTTAAAAAGGTAATTTAATTATTTATAATAAATTAATTATATATTATACCCAGTACTCGATAGAATTCGACAAGTTCTCGAGTATATGATATACATATTCGAACTTGACTTGAAAGCTCAATCAAGTAGCTCGAGATCGACTCGAACTTGGCATTAATCGAGTTCGAGTCAAGCAGTTAACCGAGCTACTCGTGAATTCGAGTCAAGTTGTTCAATTGAATTGCAGCTCTACTTATAATTTCCTTGTAATTTTTATATAATGTTTGATGGTCTCCCTAAGGTTTCAAAATTGTCACATAACTCCCAATAGTTTTATGTGATGTGGAAAATGGATGGAATGTATAATTAATTACAGCATTTATACCAAACACACTATAAAACACGTGAGATAAAATCTTAATCATCATATGACCACTTATAGTTTGTATAAATATTCAATTTTTCCCCCTGTAATTTTTTTTCATTTATCCCCGTAATCCCCCTATACAAGTTTACCAAAAAAAGTGAGAAGAGAAAGGGGAGAACATCTAGAGTGCAAAAGCATATTTTCATTCATTGGTAGAAAGTGCAAACCCTTGTTTGGATTACCATTTTTTTTTAAAAAAAAATACTTTTTCTATGAACATAATTTTCAATTATCTTTTTTACTTTAGTTACATCAAAACACTATAGTACATTTTTTTTTAGAAAAACTCTAGAAAATAACAATTCAAATGAAGTAATTTGAATAGAAAAATTAATTTAAAAAGCCAGAGAAAAATGGATAATGTTTTGAAACTATTAGTTATATAAATAGAAAAAAAATTGAATAGAAAACTTTTTTTGTCATGTATGTAAATTAATTACTTATTGTAGCCTACATGATCACATAAATGTATAAGTAATAAAGTAGTATTATCCCACATGAAAGAACAAATTAAGTACTTGTATGCATGTGGTCAACATATCATGACCAAAGTGATGTACCTAATTAATAAATCACAAGATTCAATGACCAAATTCATGAATCTAACTTAAGTGATAAATGAACTTATCCATACATTCATGAAACCTCAAATAAATGAATGTATATACATTGATGACTGTGCATATACATCCTTGAAACAAGTGGTTGATGGTAAGATTCATCTTATCAGGTAGGAAGAATTAATGAGTCTTATTAATGATCATGATAGGATGAGTCACTTATGCTATAAATAGGCTCTTGGTCCTTCTCTCCACTGAAATAGGTTGTGAGAATTATCCCATCACTAGAGCAAACGTAAGAGAGGGTAGGAGAGGGAAGATTAAGGATTGAAATCATATAACTCCAACTAGAGACATATTCAATAGCACAAAGTATGTCTTAATTCTTTCTATTCATGATTTACAAGTCATAGAAATGCATGACATGATTTAGGTATTTAAACCTTGATATATCATTATATTTTTATCTTTAATATGCATTATTGTATTTGCATACTTATTAAATATGGAACAAGTTTTAAGAAAATATTAAAACACTCTCTTGGGTATCTCACATCATGCATCATGAGAAAATTTATATTTACCTCACGTAATTTGTTGTGAGAAATATCCATATACAGTTTTTGGACAATCTAAAATGGCCTTATAAACTATGAACAAAATGGCCCAATTGTGATAAAGGTTATAAGGTTATTTTTATTTCATGATTCTATTAAAATTACCCAAAGGTATTTTACATTCTATATTCATGAAAGAGCTGTTATATAACCCAAAGGTGTATACCATCTCTATTTTGGGACACTAAGTGAATTACTATTACTTACTTATAGAGTGAATTGCTAGCATGTCTTGAGTCTACCCAATTGTAGGACAAGATGATGCAATTGATTGCTCTTTAAAGTGAATTGCTAGCATATCTTTATTTTGTCCAAAGATAGAATAAGATGATGCAATTGACTACTCTACTAATGACATATCTCATGACATGATTTGTGTAATTTCAGCTATCAGTCTAACTGCACTTTTGAGAGTAACATCCAATATTCTGATATTGAATGGGTCTAACTATCCTAATTGGCATGAGCAAGTGCTCATTTCTTTGGGATGTTTGGATTTAGAACTATGTCTCCGAATTGATGAACCTGCACAATCTACTCTTGAAAGTTCACAAGCTGAAAAGGCTCTTTATGAAAGTTGGGAATGTTCCAACCGTTTAAGCCTCATGATCATCAAAAGCAAGATTGCAAAACATATACGAAAATCAATTCCAAAATCCACAAGGACACATGCATTTCTGGCTTCTATGAGGCAACAATTTTCAGCAACTAATAAAGTTTTGGCAGATATGCTTATGGCAACTTTGACTACTAAAAAATATGATGAAGAAAGTGGTGTGTCTGAGCACATTATGGAGATGAATAATTTGGTTGAACAGTTTAAGTCTATGGATATGACGATTTCTGAATCCTTTTTAATGCAATTCATTCTCAACTTACTCCTTTCTCAATATAGTCCATTCAAGATTAACTACAACACTTAAAAAGATAAGTGGGCCATAAATGAACTCATCTCTATGTGTGTACAAGAGGACGAGAGATTAAAACGAGAAGTATTGCGAATGGTCCAATTGGTATCACAAGGTCATAAAGGAAAAAGGACCTAGAAAGACCAAGAAAAAGAGTCACAAGACACCAAATAATGAAAATCAAGAAGAAGCATCTAATCATGATTGTTTTGAATTTCGATGTCATTTTTGTAAAAAGAAGGGACATAAGAAGAAGGACTGCATCAAATGCAAGGCTTGGTTTCAGAAGAAAGGTAATCTCTTTTTATTTATGTGTTCCGTAATTTAATTGATGTTCCTTCTAATACTTGGTGGCTTGACTCTGGTGCAACTATTCATGTTTCAAATAATATGCAAGGATTCCTTACAAACTGCCAACCAATGACAACCTAAAAGACAATTCTGATGGGAAACAAGACTGGCTAAAAGTTGAAACTGTTGGGACCTATTGCATTATTCTTAGTTTCGGAAATTTGCTAGATCTTCTTAATACCTTTTATGTACCTCATTTTCTAGAAACTTATTATTCTTGTCTTGTCTTGATTTGGAAGGCTATGTGTTCCATTTTGAGAATAATTCCCTTACTCTTTCCAAAAATGGAAATTTCATTGGGAATGGCATTTTACGCAATGGGTTGTATAAACTAAACCTTGATCCTACTTTTTTTGAATCACTTTTGTCTCTACATATAAATACTAATGTTTGCACCAAACATAGTTGTGATAATGAAATTTGATCTATGTTGTGGCATAAACGCTTCGGTTATATTTCTAAAGAAAGACTTGAGCGGCTTGTAAAAGATGGATTTTACCAACTCTTGATTTTACAAATTTTGGTAATTGTGTAGATTGCATTAAGGGCAAGCAAACTAAAAATACTAAGAAATGTGCCATAAGAAGTTCAGGATTACTTGAATTAATACATAAATATATCTGTGGATGGTTTCCTCCTTGTATAAGTGGAAAAACATATTTGATCGCCTTTATTGATGATTTCTCACGTTATAGTTACATCTATATAATTAAAGAAAAATCTAATGCTTTGAATATGTTTAAGATATACAAAGAAGAAGTTGAAAATCAATTAGATAGAAAAATTAAAGTTGTAAGATCTGATAAAGGTGGTGAGTATTACGAAAAATATAATGAATATGGTCAAAATTTGCAACCATTTGGTAGATTCCTTCGAGAAAATGGAATTGTAACTCAATATATATATCAGGAATGTCTCAGCAGAATGGTGTATATACGTAAATAAATTGAACCCTATTTGATATGGTTTGAAATATGATTAGTGACACAAAACTTCCTCAGTTTTTGTGGAGTGAAGCAATTAGGACAGCCATATATATTTTAAATCGGGTTTCAACCAAAGTAGTTTCTAAAAGCCCTTTTGAATTATGGGTTGGTAGAAAATAGAGATTAAATCATATACATATTTTGGAGTTGTCCTACTAAAGCAAGACTTTACAGCCCACATGAAAGGAAGTTGGATTCAAGAATTGCTAGTTGTTTCTTCATCGGCTATCCTAAAAGGTTCAAAGGATATCAATTCTATTGTCTTAATCCTCATAATAGAATAATACAAACAGATAATGCTAAGTTCTTTGAAAGTGAAATTTCTTGTGCGTGTCATTATACAAGGAAAGTGGAATTGATTCCTGAAATAAAGAATCCAATAATTCACTGATTATAAAAACAGGAAAAAGTGAAAAAGAACATAATCTATCACATAATGAGTCAAATCGTGACATCTCAAATCCCACTATTGAAAACACTAATAATCATTTAGACACTTTTCAAAGGTCAAAAAGACAAGAAAAATGTAATTTTAAATGGTTATCTAATGTACCTACAAGAACTTAGCGATATTGGTATTGACGAAGATTCGAAAACGTTTTTACAAGTCATAAATAGTAGTGAATCTAATAAATGGCTGGATGCTATGAAAGATTAAATGGCATCTATGAAAGCCAATGATGTCTAGGAATTGGTTAAATTACCTGAAAGTTTTGTACATTTTCAATGTAAATGGGTATTCAAAACTAAACGAGACTCCAAGGGTAATATTAACTAATACAAGACCAGACTTATAGCCAAACGATTCACTCAAAGAGAAAGCATTGATTATAATGAGACTTTCTCTCCTATATCCAAGAAAGATCCATTTCAAATCATTATGGTTGTAGTAGCTCATTTTGACTTGGAGATACATCAAATGAATGTAAAAATGGTTTCTTAAATGGGAATTTAGATGAGGAAATATACATGAAACAATCGGAAGGTTTTGAGGAGGAAGGAAGAGAACAGTTAGTTTACAAGTTTAAAAGATCTATATATGGGTTTAAACAAGCCTTCTAGCAATGGTACCTTAAGTTTTATGATACTATCACGTCCTTTGGATTTCAAGAAAACAAACTTGATGAATATATATATGTTATGTGCGGCTTTGTTCCCCATCACTTTTTATAAAGGAGTCTTTTTCCTTAGCTATAAATAGAGTGGGCCTGTATTGGGATTAAGTGCACCAAATCAAGAGAGTTTTAGTGAGTTATTTGAGCGTTTGCGTCATTAAGCACGTGTTTAGTAAAATATTTTTGAGCTCTCTTGTATTTTAAATATTAGGTGTTTTGGGTCTAAGAGCATTTTTTAAGGCATTTTTGTACTCTTTTTTTTTATAGTAAAATTTTGTTTCTCTTCCACTCATGGACGTAGGTCAATTTTTTTTAAAAGAGTCAATTCCTGTGCTCTTGTTTTATTTATTTCTGTTTTGTTATTTATCTTTTGGGATTGTTAAAAATCCTTTCGTCAATTTTTTGAGGTTAGACTTAACAAACTGATATCAGAACTTCTTCGGAGGTTTTGAATTTTGTGGCAACAATGACAATAATAACGATTGTTGTCGAGAGGCATGTTAACTTCAGGATGTGGCAGCTCAAGATGGAAGCCATTTTGATTCAAGACGGAGTTGCTTTAACAAAACAGGGAGTTGAAAAAAAATCAGAGAGTGTGACAGATGGAAATTTTGGTGAAATGGATAAGAAGACTCGGTCCAGTATTATCTTAAATTTCTCGGACGAGATTTTGCCAGAAATAGCCATTGAGACTTCAACAAAGGTCATATGGGACAAGTTTAAAGTTTTGTACATGAAGAAAATAGTTGAGAATTGACTTTATTTAAAACAAAGTCTATATATGGTTCGTATGATTGAAGGTACATCTATACTCAAATATCTTGATAAATTTGATTATATTATTATGGATTTGGAGAATATAGATTCGAAAATTGATTATGAGGATCAAGCCCTATTACTTTTGTGTTCCCTTCTTCAATCATCTAAATATTTTCGCGATACTATAACTTATGAAAAAGAAACAATTTCGTATCGAGAAATTAAATTTGTATTAAAATCTAAGATGCAGATAGATGGACATATTATTGAAAAAATTAATGAAAGTCAGGCAGAAGGTCTGGTTACTAGGAGTAGATCGAGAAAAGATGATTTGACATTAATAGATCTAAATCTAGATTCAAATCCAGACATAGAAATTTGGAGCGCAATTATTGTCATAAAATGGGGCACATTAAGGCAAATTACTTTAAATTGAAAAAATTGAAGCAAAAGGAAAAATCTAGTAAGAAAAATACTGAGACTACCCAAACTCGTATTGCAATTGATGAGAATGAAAGAAATATTTTCTTTATGACTGATGATAGGACAAGGTCTAAACATGATTGAATTTTAGATTTGGAGTACTCTTATTACATGTGTCCTAATAGGGATTTGTTAAATCTTGTAATGGTGAAATTGTTTTGATGGGTAATAATGCCGTTTGTGATTTTGTTGGTAAATCCAAATTAAAATGCATAATAGTATTATGAAAAAACTTATTAATGTTAGACATGTTGCTAATTTAATAAAGAATCCATCTTTTTGAGCACCCTGGAGGCACTTGAGTGCAAAAATATAGTTAAAAATGACGTTATGAAGGTTTCTAAATGTGTTCTTATTGTTGTGAAAGCTTGCAAATATAATAGTTTATAAGTTTTGCAGGGATCTATTGTTACAGGTTCGATTGCAATTTCGTCATCATCTTTATTTGATTCAGACATCATCAAATTATGGCATATGCGTTTGGGACATACGAGTGAGAAAGGTTTGGACATGCTAAGTAAAAGGGGACTTCTTTGCTATCAGAATATTGGGTCATTGAAATTCTGTGAACACTATATTTTTGGAAAGTAGAAAAGAGTTAATTTCAATTCATCAACAATTTATAAGACGAAAGGTTTTCTTGATTGTATTCATTTAGATTTATGTGGTCCATCTCGTGCTCCGTCTAAGGGTGATGTCAGGTATATATTGACTTTCATTGATTATTATTCAAAAAAAAATTTAGATTTATTTTTTAAAACATGAGAATGATGTTAAACAATGAAAAGTTTTGATTGAGAAATAAACAGATAGACAGATTAAGCGGTTTAGAATATATAATGTCATGAAATTTTGTGAAGGAGAATTTAATGAATTTTGCAAGAATGAAGGAATTGTTTGATATCGTACTGTCAGGATGATGCCTCAAAAACGTATAAACAAAGCACTTTTAGAGAGATTAAGGTGTATGATCTCTAATGTAGGATTGACAAAGGACTTTTGAGTAGGAATGATCGCTATGATTTGTTATATTGTCAACCGTGCTCCTTCTGCAATTTTTGATTTTAAAACTCCTGAGAAAGTCTTGTCGGGTACTCCTATTGATTATTCTGATTTAAAAATTTTTGAATGTCCAACATACATGTATGTAAATGATAAAAAATTGGAATCTCAAACTAAAAAATGTATTTTCGTTGGGTATGCTTTTGGGTAAAAAGGTATAGATTGTGGTGTCCTGATCCCAAATTTCTAAAATTTATGATTAGTAGAGATATTGCTTTTAATAAATTTTCTATGTTATTTTTCAAGAAAGAGTCTTCTGGTTCTTGTCATATAAATGATAGTTGTAGAAATAGGTAGAATTTGAGATTGGTAATTCTGATCCTTTTATTTAACAAATGCCAGTAGATATATCTGAATCTACTAATGAGAATAATCCTAAAGAGGAGCAATATTCTATAGCTAAAAATAGACCAAGGAGGGATATTCAACTACCATAATTGATTGTATGTGCTTTGTTTATTGCAGAAGAAATTGATGGAGTTGGTGAGTCCACTACCTATTCAGAGGCAGTTTCTTGTGATGATTCTGCTAAGTAGTTGATTGTGATGAATGAAAACATTGAGTCTCTCCACCGAAATAAAACTTGGGTTCTTGTGAAGTCGTCTTCAGATAAAAATTTTTTTGGATGCAAATGAATTTTCAAGAAGAAAGAAGGTATTTCAGCGGTTGAAGATCAAGATACAAAGCACAGTTGGTTGCAAAGGATTATAGTCAGGTACAAGATATTGATTTTAATGATGTATTTTTACCTGTTGTTAAACATAACTCTATTCATATTTTGCTTGCTTTAGTTCTCATGTATGATTTGGAATTGGAGCAGTTTGATATTAAGATAACTTTTTACATGGTGAATTTGAAGAGAAAATTTATATGAAAAGCCTCAAGAATTTAAAGTTGAAGGAAAGGAAGAGTATATTTGTTTGTTGAAGAAATTCTTATATGGATTGAAATAATCTCCAAAATGGTGATAAAAAAGATTCAATACTTTTATGTTGGGTCATGGTTATTCAAGAAGCATGTATGATAGTTTTATTTACTTTCAAAAGTTAGATAATGGTTCTTTCATTTATTTATTGCTATATGTTGATAACATGCTCATTGTTGTCAAGAATTTGTCAAAAATTTACACTTTGAAATTGCAGTTAAGTAGTGAATTTGAAATAAAACACTTAGGAGTAGTTAAGAAAATTTTTGGTATGGAGATCAAGAGAGATCGAGGAGTTGAAAAGTTATTCTTGATTCAATAAAATTATCTTGAAAAGTTTTAGAAAAATTTTACATGAACGATGCTAAACCTATGACTACTCCTCTTGCTAATCATTTTTTACTATTTGCTACTCAATTATCATAGTCAATTGCAGAGAAAGAGTATATGGCACGGGTTTCCTATTCCAATGCAGCTAGTAGTATTATGTATACAATGGTTTGTACTCGTCCCTATATCGCACAAACAGTCAGTGTCATTAGCAGATACATGTGTTGTCTTAAAAAAACACTTTGGTAGGCTATGAGGTAGATTCTCAAATACTTGCGAAGGACTTCAAATAGTTGTTTGAAATTTGGGAGAAATAGTGACAGTTTGATTGGTTTTATAGACTCTGATTATGCCGAGAATCTTAACAGGGGAAGATTACTTTCAAGTTATGTATTCTACATTGATAGTTGTGCAATTAGTTGAAAAGTTACTTTACAACCTGATGTAACCTTATCTACTACAGAGAGCAGAATATATGGATGTGACTGAGGCAATCAAAGAAGTCTTGTGGCTGAAGGGTTTGTTTGATGAATTCAGTCTACATCAAGGTGTTACTGCTATTTACTGTGATAGTCAAAGTGCCATTCACTTAACTAAAGACTAGATGTATCATGAGAGGACGAAACACATTGATGTGAAGTTTTACCAAGGAAAATCCTACTGACATGTTCACGAAACTTCTTCCAGTTTACAAGTTCAAGTAATGTTTGGACTTGATTGGTATTCGTTGTTGTTGATTTAGGCCCATTGGAGCTTATGTGAAGAAGGTGGAGCAGATTTACTATTATCGATATTGGGGACACGCCAAGGTGAAGATTTGTTATGTGTGTCTTTGTCCCATATTGCTTTTTGTGAGGGAGTCTTTTCCCTCAATTAATTATAAATAGAGTGCGCCTGTGATGGGATTAAATACACCAAATCAAGAGAACTTTAGTGGCTATTTGGGCCTTTGAGTTATTAAGTCTTTTGTTTAGTAAAATATTTTTGGGATTCTCTTGTATTTTAAATATTAAGTGTTTTGGGTCTAAGAACACTTTCCTAAAATATTTTTGTACTCTCTTCTTCATAGTGAAATTTTGCTCCTCCTCTACCTGTGGACGTAGATCAATTTGACCTAACCACATAAATTCCTATATTCATGTTTTATTTATTTTTGCTTTGTAATTTGTCTTTTAGGATTACCAAAAATCCTTTCGTCAATTTTCTGGACCCAGATTTAACAATATATCTAAAGGTTAGTAGGAGTAAATTCATATTTTTGATCTTGTATATTAATGATATTTTATTTGGTACTAACAGTGTAATTTTATTGTAAGAAACTAAATAATATCTTTCTAAAAATTTTGAAATGATGGATATGAATGATGTATCCTTTGTACTTGGTATTGAGATCCACAGAGATAGATCTAAGAGAATTCTTGATTTATCTCAACGGACTTATATAAATAAAGTTCTTGAAAGTTTTCACATGCAAAATTGTCAGCAACTCCATCTCTAATTACTAAAGGTGATAAATTTAGTCAAGGTCAATGCCCCAAAAAATGATATTGAGAGATAGCAAATGTCCCATATTCCATATCCCACTGCTATTGGTAGCTTGATGTATGCCCAAACTTGCACACGGCCCGATATTAGTCCTACAGTTGGAATGTTTGGTAGATATCAAACTTATCCAAGTATAGATCATTGGAAGGCTGCTAAAAAGCCAATGAGATATTTTCAAGGTACAAAGGATTTGATGCTCACCTATAGGCACAAAGATCATCTAGAAGTTATTGGATATACAGATTCAGATTTCACGGGTTGCCTTGACAGTATGAAATCCATCTTTGAATACATTTTCATATTAGTTGAAGGAGCCATGTCTTGGAAAAGTGTAAAGCAATAGATAACTGATTCATCTACAATGGAAGCAAAATTCATAGCATGTCATGGGGCTACTTCTCAAGATATCTAGTTGCGAAATTTCATTGAGGGATTTAAAATTGTAAATTCTATATCTCGACCCATAATGCTTTAATGTGACAATTCCAGTGTTATTTTCTTTTTAAAGAATAACAAGTGCTCTAGTAAGTTCAAACACATTGAATTGAAGTATCATGTTATGCATGAAAGAATTTAGCAACAAATGGTGTCCATTGAGCATATCTAGATGGATATGATGCGTGCAAACTCTTTAACAAAAGTATTGGCGCCAAATAAGTTTAACATATTAATTCCACGGGTCTTGCTCAATTTATGTGATTTAAACACATAAATATAGCACCTATTTTTGTATAAGAAAAGGTATTGTGCACAATATGGTGAGTTATATAGAAATAATTTGAACTATCAATGGACTTGAAATGTTTAATTTTCCATTTCTCCCTCATTGAATTTATCTACATACAATTATTGAAATTGTGGTATATGAAAAAAATTGTATTATAATATTTATACATGACCTCCATGATCCATTAAGATAACTACATAAGATAAAATTGTTTTTTCTGTGGTGGTCACCCTTCGCTCGTCTTTATAACATTTATGTGATCATTTGTCCAAGTGGGAGAATGATATATTAATTACTTATTGTGGCCTAAATGACCACATAAAATGCATAAGTAGTATTATCCCACATACATGAAAAGAACAAATTAAGTACTTGTATAAATAGGATCAATGTATCATGACCAAATTCATGTATCTAATTAATAAGTCACAAGATTTAATGACCAAAGTCATGAATCTAACTTAAGTGATAAATGAACTTATCCATACATTTATAAAACTTCACATAAATGAATGTATATACATTTATGACTGTGTATATACATTCTTGAAACAAATGATTAATGGTAAGATTTATCTTATCAAGTAGGAAGAATTAATGAGTCATATTAATAATCAATGATGAGATGGATCACCTATGCATCTATAAATAGGTTCTTGGTCCCTCTCTCCACTCAATTAGTTTGTGAGAATTATCCTATCACTAAAGCAAACATAAGAGAGAGTAGAATAGGGAAGATCAAGGCTTGAAATCACACAACTCCATCTAGAGACATAATCAATGACACAAAGTATGTCTTAATTCTTTTTATTCATGATTTACAAGTCATGGTTGAAGATCTAGATCATATTTTTCTAACAATGTATACATATTAATACAATAGATCTTTTTTATTTCTCTTGTACTATATAATGCAGTTGAGTAACATGTTATTTCATTTTCTTCTTTATTTTCATTGACATTTTCAATTTACGCGAATATCATGAACCAAAATTTGTGGTATACTAAAGCGATCACAAGATAGTAGCATAGAGGAAATCAATTTTTCAAGAAGATAGAGAGAGAGAGAGGGCAGGGGTACAAAAGGCACATTCTTGGAACACATATTCCAACTACTTGTTATCTTTTCAAATTTTATTTATATATCATGTTCATTAATATCTAAGAGCCAAGCATTGTTCCGGTTATAGCTTATAAGATTTTGAACATTAGACTACTGTCAAAATGATTGCATTAAAATTAATTAAAAAAATTAGTGCTGATGATTAGGAACATATATGTGTGTGTGTGTTTAGTTATTTATTTATTTATAAGTTTATATTTGCCTTGACATATTATACTAGAGAAATAAAGAAATCCATGGAGATCCGAAACCCCTTTACAAAAAAAAAAGGTTAAGTTGATGTCGTTTTGTTAACAAGAAAAAGGTAGATTTGTTTCGCCTCTCATTTAAATTAAGAGAAGGATTCATGGACAAAGTGTGCGAATGTCATTGGAAAGGCAATAAAACTAGTATTTAAGAGGGCTGTCAAATCTAATTTTCACATCATTTTTAACATAAAATGTCAAATTTGCCCTTTTCAAATCCAAATTCACTTTGGACTTAAAAATAACAGCTTTGTCATATCAACAAAATTTCATGTATAAGTAGAATTTGAGTTGTAATAATACCATTTACCATTTGAGATCCCTTTCAAACCAAAATATATGTCTGTGGACGGATATAGAGAAAATCAAGTGAAAAGAAATATCTAGAAATCATGTATGAAATACCAACTTTGTGGATTAAAGGTTTACAAACACAACTATGGAAAGGAACCTTTAACCTAGTAGCTAATGGTGTAATGAATATTCTTTTTGACCACCATATCAATATCCAAAGGATAAGAATTAGAGCAATCATCCTCCAAGGCATTCATTCGTGGTCGAAGATGGAGCATAAATTAAAGCTGGCATGGACAAAGTTTTGAAATAATTAGTGTGAAATATTTAGTTGTTTATAAAAAGAGTCGAGTCTTTCAAAGTCTATTCTTGATGAATAAAAGGTTCAGAATCGTGAATATTTACAAGACGAAGAACAAACATTAAGCTTTGCAAATAGCCATATATAGATCCATATGCTTTACTTACCCACTTTTTAGATGCTTATTTTCCTCTTTAGAGAAAAGTTTGAATTAATACTTGGGGGACCCCAATGGAAGTCAATTAATTATAAGAAGAAGAACTTCTTTTAACACCAAATTTTTATAGAATTTCAGTATCCAACATGGTCAATTGTTCATCATCAAATTTATGTTTAATTATTGGTATCATAATCTAGTAGTAGTGTAGTATCAGCGTACTTCCACATGGCCAACCACGATGAATTAATAATTTAATGTAGGAATAGTGAATGAACATGTCATTATACCCACATCCCTAAACAAGTTCAAAATGCCCAACTTTATTACAATAACCTAGTTTTGATTAAATAAACCCAAAGACCTTTTTTAATAGCCCAAGTTCAAATTAAAAGAAAGAAGGCTTCTACTACCAATGAACTTAGCCTCAGGGCCAAACCCCAATCCAAATCCAGCCCAGATTGGCATGGGTCTATTTAAATTGGAATTAGTAACTTCTTTGGGGTATTTTTCAACTAAGATACTTTCAAAAATAGGAAAGCTTTTCCAAAAGGGAAACTTTCCAAAATGGGAAACCTTTCATTTCAAGCACTTTTCATAGAAAGTCTAAACATAATCTCTAGGGTTATTTGATAAAAATATGTACTCTAAAAGTATGAAATTAGGACTAATTGAGATATTTATGTTATTGGCTATAAAATTAAAACAACTTTAAGGTACATTACAATCTCTTTGAATGAGCAGTTTGAGATAAGTTGTGCTTGCTCTTATAGTGTTATATTGCTACAAAGTATGACATCATATTATGAGGTATCATTACTACTGATGTGGCATTTGTCATTTTTCCTATTCTATCATTTATTCTTTTGCTTCTTCCTAGATAATAAATTTAGACATAATCACCACCTCTAGTAGTCCATCACACATACACACAACAATGATGACCACTACTATCCATTATCCATAATCACTAGCATAAGAAGAGAGAGGGATCTAGATAACTGGAAGATAATTAAAAGGCAACATGAAAGATAAGGGAAGGGAAACTGCTTGTCCACCACAAAACCAACACCATCACTACCACCATTATCACGATGCCATCAACCATCATATAACTGTAGCAAGGAAATGGATGAGGAGATAAGGGCAATAATAACATGGGACAAAGTTATGCAGATTGTTAGAAAAATTTTAGTAGGAAAAATATTGAAGGCTATGAGGAGACAAAAAGCAATGAAAGAGTAGGGATGGGTAGTAGGAGAGGAAAGGGTGGAAAGATTTATTACTCTTTGACTTGACAGAAAATCGAGAGAGAAAGGGATGTGTTTTTAGGAATTTGATACCTTTTATAATGAAGTCATGATAATAGACTCGTGTAGAGTAGAATTATCCAAAATAAATTATGTGTGATTGGTTGAAAATGTTTTCTTATGTTACAATATATGTATAAGTGGCATGTTTTATAAATTAAAAGCAACATGCATGCGATGTATGAATGTATGAAATGATGTTATTACATGATGAGCTATTAAATGGTCATAAAATAGATCGTAAAGAGCCATAATTTTTCCATTGTGTGTATGGTCAATTAAAGCCATCCACCTAACCTTTGACCCATGTTCATGTATGGTCAATTATAGTTGTCTATCAGGCATATGGTTCGTATTCAAGAATGGTCAATGATGAGGATTATACCTGCGCTCTCATTTTAAATCTAATCTCCTCGTTAACCGCAAGTGCACGGGTTGTGAATTGTAATACAAGGACATAGGGTCGAATCCCTCGAGAACCATTTTTGAATTACTAAGTCTTGTAGCTCACTCTATTATCTAAACTTATCAAGAATTTTAGCTAGTTTAATAAACCAAAATACTAAAGTAAAACAAAACAAGTTAACAACTTGAAATAACTTAACTAAACACAAGTGTCCTAAGGTATAGAATCCACTAAATATACCTAACTAGGAATGAAATATCCATTTACTACTAATATTCTTGTCTTGCTAAGGATGCATTTCACTCCCGCCATCGAAACTCGCTCTTGCCAATAAACTGAACTTAGCCTACACTAAAGTTTCCCTACTTTCGTGGTGAAATTTCAAGTATAAACAAGATCAAGCACAAGAAATATCATAAACATCTACCTAAGTGTACCACTACTTTCGTATGCCTACTTCTTAAGCTCCACTTATTCTATTTCCATCATTGTTAACTACTCTCATAGCTTAACAACAAATAAAATGACTGGTAAATGGTGATCAAGCATTCACAAGTGTTAAAATAAGAATAAGTGAACTAGAAAGTACAAGATATAGTAATAATCAACTAGATCTAACCATAATCAAGACACAAATAGCTTCATCTACCTCTAGAACAAGAAAATTTAGTTAGACATAATAGATTCAAGAACAAAACTCATGTTTTCAAGGTAACTAAGCATTATTGACACAACAAAGAGAGTAAAGAGTAAGAAATGCTTATTCAAATGAAGAAACAATATCTTCAAGCTTCATTCATCTTCATTGCTATAAAAAATACATAGTTCATGAAGAGTTCTTCAAGTTCTCTAAGAAAGATGAAAATTAGACCTCAAAATTATCACTAAGCTAAGCTTGAGAGAAAAGAGAAGAAAAAGTTCTCTCTCTCGTCAAATCTCCTCTCTCTCTTCAATTATATCTTTCTTCATTGTTAAAAATCAAGAACAAAAAGCTCCTAGATCTCCCAAAAGGTGATATACAATTGTCCTTTTTGTATCTTGTCAAGATGAAGAAAAGGAAAGAATCCATGCAAGTTTATAAGTTGCAGCTACCATGAATCCCTGGATCGAATCCCTGCAGGGATTCTCCAAGGGATTGAGTAAAGCAACATGAATTGAAGTTCTGGCCACAACCCGCTGGAGTAACCACGAATGGATTCTCTTGTGGTTTGTCTCCCTTTCTTTCTTCTTCTTTGTTTCTTCCTTCAACACCTAATCCTTTCCTTGCACCCTTTTCATTAGCTAATGTTGTGACTTTTCCAATTTCGAATCCTTGCTCGTTTCATTTTCAGCTTAAGCTAGATCATTTTACCTACGAACAAAAGAGATTTTGCGTGTAAAATAACAAAAATCACAACTATTCCATTTATTACCTTAAGGTGCAAGTTAGTGACACAAAATGGATAATTTATACCACTTGATCTTACAAATGGACTCAAAATTGATATGAAACATATCAAAAAAGAAGACAAATTTAGCTCTTATCAACTCCTCCACACTTGAATCATTGCTTGTTCTCAGTAAATTCAACAACTACGTAGCAATGATCAAAGTGCCTAACCAAGTAACATACTTTTTCAAATTCAAATCTCGTAACTCAGTAATTAGCCATTATATAATCAATCAAAGTACATTAAATACTTATAATATCTAGTAAAAGAGAGACAATTGTACTCGAATTTAACCACATTCAATTTAATCTCTCATTTTAACCGAACTCCACAAGTAATCCATACAGTCAAAGATAGTGAACACTCTCCTACACTTTTTTTTCTCAAAACTTAAACTTCAAAAGACGGAATTACTCGTACAACCTATCCATAATTACTTAAGTTATGGAAATATTTTTTACACAAAAATCGATACTTTTAGGTGAAGAGCCCCAGTTACTCAACACATCCATACACAAATCACTTGATTATTCTTAATTCAAGTACCTTTTTATGCAAAAATTGACATTTTGAGATGAAGACTCCCAGTTACTCAATACAAGAATCATTAGAGTAAAACTCTTATTTCACCCCTCTTTTTATTTTTGAAGATATACAATCCCTCTTAAAGCAATATCTATAGAATAGGAAAAGTATCACCTATTTGACTATATCAATCACTTAATTGTAAATTTAAATAAAAGGGAGAAATCTCATTAAATATATAAATACAAGCATAATTCTCCCTGCTTTACCAACTATATTTTCTAAAATGCAAAAATACTAATCACATAATAACTAGTTCCAAGTCACATGGGAAATGAATTATTCAAAAGCACATTCCAAACTCCAACAAGTAGGGGAGTTAACTTCTTGAGAATGAAATTTTGTTGACTTTTCTCAAACTTTTTGGGCCATAATGGAATTTTGAAAAACTTTTGACAGAGTTTTTCCGTATAACTTAGCGAAACTCCCTGCCAGCAAACCCAAATTTGAATAAATTTTTGGCCATGGCAATATTTCCAAAACATAATCCAATATTTCCATCATAAATTCAGTCAACAATCATCACCACATAATCACAAAAATGTAGAAATTACTCCCTTAAACCTTTCCCTCCCCCACACTTAATTTTCACATTGTCCTCAATGTGAAGGATCAGAAAGATAAAACAGAAAGCAATACTCCCCTTGTTTCAAGTAACCGAGCAAAACCAAGTGGCGATGTCCTTCTTAGCCTTATAGTCAAAAGAAAAGACTAGACAATAGTCAAGAAAAGTTAAGGCATTAGTTCAGACTAGATAAGCTAAAAAGGAAAAACAAATAGATAAACATTCTACAACTACATCAATGGTCACAGAATCAAAAGAAGAATCTTCAATGCCATGATGATTGTCTCTCAAGTGTCTTCATTTCTTGGAGAGGTTGTATGGCGAGATGTCGTTCAATTTTTTAAAGACACTCAACATTTTGGTGATTCTCTCGAATATTTTGATCTACTTTAGCTTCAATGCACAGGAGTTTATCCCAAAGTTGCTGCAACATAGAATGAGAGTCACCTAATGGCTCTTGAGCAGTTTTCTCTTGAGACTGTTGTTGTGTGCCACCTGTCCCTCTCCCTGAATGAAAGCTCTATCAAAATCAATAATGATCTTTAACTTTCGGCAAGTAACTTTTCCAAAAATGTCGGTGGGATTCATCAATGATCGAGGAAGATTATTCAGAGCTACTCGTTTCTTCTCAAAGTCTAGAGTGAGATAATGGGCATATGGTGAGGCATGCTGAGAATCATTGCTTCAGACAACAGTCCACATGTGATTAATAATAATGCTTCCCAAGGACAAACTCGAAACATTTCCCAAGCCGTTGACATCTTATCTAAAAGGTAAATAACGCTTGCTCGAGTTTCATTGAATCCACTTGACTTTGGAATGATGTTGGAACCATAGAGTTAGCAAAACGGGCGATGTACTTCCTTGAATGAAGAAGTGAAACCTATAGATTGTTGAGAAGTTCGAGTAGTAGAATACTCACTATGCAATCGGGCAAGTGCCTCAGAGATCTCCCAATCATCACCTTGCAAGGGCTGAAATGCCTTCTTGAATTTAAAATTAAGCCCTTCATTACTAACATTTAACCAATCAAAGGGATCAGTTCACGTGAGAACTATAGTCTTCCCTCTAACCCAACTTTTAATTGTATCAGGTGCCCAAACATAGTACTTGGTCTTGTCTACTACATTTGCATAAAATTCTCGAACTAAATCTATGTAGTAATAGTTGGGTAGATTGAAGAAACAATCCTATCCAAGCCTAGCAAACTGAGCTTTAATGTGATAATGATTCTCAACATCTGGTTCAATATCCTTTTCCACTAGCACTTTAGCCTTGAGTCGTTGATTATACCAAACTTTGTTCGCAGTGGAGGTGGAGGTGAATCTAGTTCTATCATATGGTGGCCCAATCTCTTGTTCTTCGTTCTCAGATTGTTGCTCTTCTTCTTCCTTGGTGGAAGTTGGTTCATTTACAAGCAATTGTTGCCTTGCTTTTTTTTTTTTAGTTCGAACACCCTAAGAAGTAGATGCGGAAGCGACATTTAATCATTTAGAAGTAGGTCTATCAACGGGTCGCGTTCGGGCAGGAATTCATCATTTTGGACTCGAACCCGTCATACTATACTTGTGTCGGATCTGACTTGTCTACCCGAGGGGCCTTCTACTCTTTCTCCCGGAACCGGATCTGACGGATCTCGGATCCGAATCGGGTCTACCTGAAAAAAAGAGACTTGTCATAGAATCAGGATTCTGGGGTTGATTTCTAGATGATGCCACTACATTTGAGGAGTAGTAGTGCGGGTGCTAGAGAAAACATTACCCATACTTACTAGCAAGTTTCAATGTTTCATCAGACCAAAAAGGATCTAGATCCAATTAAGGACCCATTTAACTTTGCAACAAAAAAAAAAAGAAATCATAGAAACAAGCAAGCCATTAAACAGATAATAAGAAGAGCAAAGTAGAAATGTGATAGACTCACCAAACAAACCACAGAGATAGAGAAAAACAGAGAATCGACAAAGCCCTTTAGAAGGAGGAGAAGTGTCTTCCTTAGCACTGTCCTGCTGTGTAATGATTGATGTTCAAGATTTTTTTCATTTGACACTTAGGAAACAAGAAGAAGAATATACTTTCATGTATTTGACTGTTGTAATTTTCTTTAATTGAATTGATCTGTTCATTATTTGCAAAAAAGAGTGGAACTGGCAATGGAGTTTTCACTTTCTTCGGACAAGTCTGTGACGACCCCATCTCTCCCTAGGGCGTACCCTAGGGTTTAGTGGACCGCCTGCCCAACTCTCGCCAGGACTCACTCACTCACTTAAAGAAAACAACTTACAACCATAGAAAGGAAATAAAACAACAATTTCCAAACTTAAAAAATACATTAATACTTAAATTCAGCTCCAAGGCTCATACATGCCCAAATATGTCAAAGTGTTTACAATCCAGGTACAATTAACCCCAGTTGAGCACTAGTATGAGTACAATCGTAAAAATTCAAAAACTAGACTACGCTAGCCTGTACCAGTTTCATGCCTTCGCTCGTACCCCGTGTAAGAAAAACAAAATCTAATAGAGTGAATTAAAACTCAGTGAGGTTCCAAAACATCATGCAGACCCAAATAGCAAGTTAACCATGATTTAAATTCATAAGTATCAAAATAGCGAGCATATGAAATCTAGAAAATGAGGCAAGCAATGGATATTTAACATATCAAGTGAAAGGATACAGCCGCTATTTCAAAATAGCTCCGCCATAGCTTGATCAAGTATTAGTTGACTCTCCATCAACTTTCAAGTAAAGTAATCAATCTAGTAGTGCCCCGCTTTACGCCAATCCATCCACCATTCAACCCCTTACCGGGCCCGAACACCACGAGAAACACACGTGATAATACTCGAGTATACCGATTAGTCAAAGAGGTATCACTCCACTCGACAAAATAAGAGACCCATGGTTCGTTATCTAATCGACCAAGCCCTTTGCCGGCTCAACTAGATTAACTAGCCTCAGGGTTTCTGGAATTCCAGAGTGCTCACGCATAGACAAGTATATCAAGTCATGTGCAATCAAGGCACAGTAACAAGTCATGTCTAGGACAAGTGCAATAAAGTACACCCTTGTCCGTTCAAACAAGTCAAATATTGTCGAAGCACATTGGTAAAACAAGTAAAAGCAAGTATCAAGTATAAACATGCACTTGGACGCACTCACCAAAGGTCTAGTGCTTTTCAGGGTCACGCCCAGGTGTAACTCCTTGGATGGAGTCCAAATCTACAATAAAATATTATGCAAGAGTTTAAAATCAACTAGGGTTCGAAACACAAGAGTTTCGCTTCAAGAAAATCAAGTACATGAAGCTCGTTTAAGTAGTATCCAAGTTACTTATCAAACTTTAGAAAATTCATACTCACTCATTTAGTTTTGATCAAGAAGTGATTTAGGCTTTGGAAGTCGCACTTAGTATCAAAGACCAGAAAAATAGTATTTTGAAAGGGTCGCGACTTTCACTTTTCAAGGGTACGAGTTCCGGCAAAAATTTCAGCTTATATACCTTGACTAAAGGAAACTCGACTACCATAGACGATCCAAGTCCAATTCGACTTCAAATCTCCGCTCAAGTCTCGAGTACATAAGCCTAACTCTCGAGTGAAAATTTGGGTGGCATGCCCTTTGTTTTTGGCTATTTTCCAGCCATATATGGCTTAGTTTGTTTCCTGCAAATCAGCCCAACTTCAAGATATAAACAAGCTTAACAAAATACCTCTTGAACTAGGCTCAATATAATCCAAATACAAGTCAATTCTAACAATACAACCATCAAAATCAAAGCTGGAAACCAATTTTAAAGAAGAAATGATAAGTGGTAGATTTGTCATCCTTTGGTGTTTTGGTCATAATTGCAGCTAGATATATCAAATCAAGGTAAATTTTATGGCGTTTCGAAGCTAAGACATATACCAACATTTCCTATGAAGACATTAACACCCAGTTCTCGCATTTTCAAGGTCAAAAATTGAAATTTCAGAGAAAACAGAAAGCTGTCGGTTAAACAGGGCATTTGGGCAGTCAGGGGTATTTTAGTCGTTTTACAAGATACAGTGCTTCGATTGAGCTGAAATTTTTTGGATAGAAAGCTAGCTCAATTCCCTACAACTTTCATGTTTTGAACAAGAACTGATTTGGCCTTTATCATGGACGAATATGCAGGTTAGTTTGGGTCCAAAATAGGGCAGAATCACTACAAATGCTGGAATTCTTCTTACTAGGCTGAAATTTGATGTTTCAATGCTTAAAAGTAACATTCATGCCTTTAATCACTACCCCAAGCCCATATCCAAGCTCATCAACATCATATACTAGATAAACAACGTTAATCAAAACTGAAAATTACAAACCCTAGCTGAAAATTTTACCTTACCATTAAAAACTAGGAAATTAACCATTACAAGCCAAGATTAAGAACTTCTATACCAACTTTAGCAAGATTAAACAAGAGAAAAGCAAGTTCAAGCCTTATACCTTCCAAAAGCTCCTTGTAAGTGAGAAACAAATCACTCTCTTCCCAAAATTTCAGCATACCAAGCCTTCCAAGTACCAAGAGGTAAGTTTAATCGGTTTGGTTTTATTGATTTCACTCAAACAAGCTTGATTCAAGGGTTGAGGTTGCAAGCTTTCTTCTCTCTTTTTCTTCCTCTCACTCTCGGCCAACAAGAAGAAAATGGAGAAGAAATGAAGCCAAGGGAAAGATAAGAAGAAAGGAAATTGGTTTAGTCAAAGTTGGTTGGATTTCTGCCAAGTGTCATCGCATGGTTAAATCTCAAAATTTTTTTTCTTTGTCCCTCTTTCTTTTGGTCAAGATTTTCGGCCCCTCAAGGATATTTTAGGGTTTATATTTCTGAAATAAAAGCAAGGAGATTAAGGTAATAAAGTAGTGTTCAAGTGGTGTATTCAATCGGGTAGCAAACGGTGCACGTCGGTTAGAGCCGTTTTTCCTTAACTCGCGTGTACTAGGGTTTTAACTTATAATTTGTAGACACCAAATTTTGAATAATTTGTGTGTATCATCTATTTCATGATTTTCATTTTAGATTGCTTGCATTTTAGTTCGTTATTGTACGTTTTGCACTATTAGTTGTTATGATATTTTAGTTTTATTCATTTTCGCCCTTTTAGTTGACCTATTTCATTTGCTTTTTATTTACTTTTAGTTTTAGTTTTTAGTTTTAGCTTTTAAGTTTAAGATTAGCATAGAGTTTTTAGAAAAAGAAAAGGAAAACATCAAAAATATGTTTTAGTCATTTTGTTTTTATTCAATGTTTTCTTGGAAAAGGAAAAAAGAGAAAAAAGGAAAATCATAAAAAAAGAAAAAAAAGAAAATTGTTCACAAAAATACGTTCAAATTCAATCTTTTGGCACTTTAGTTATTTTTGTTAAGTTATTTTGAGAAAAGAAAAGAAAAAAAAGAAAAAAAGGGAAAAATGAAGAAAATTTGAAAAATGGACATTTTTGTTGTTTTTATTTGTTTAGTTTGTTTTTTTATTTTATTTTATTTTATTTATTTGTTTTCATTATTATTACATAGTTTTGTCATTTTGTTATTATTATTATTATTTATATTTTATCATTTCTGTATTTATTAAGTTGAAAGTTAAAAAAAAAAAAAAAAAAGAAGACGAAACGCATGCAAGCTGCGTTTTGTTGCAGCTTGCAAAGAAGTATTGGGGCAGTCCTTGGTTGCAAATATAGCAGAGGATAGCTGAGGGTTTTAGGGTAGAGGTCCCATATAAATAGCAATAGGATGGACAGCCGCAAAGGGGGGAGGGAGGCTAGGATCGGAAAGAAGGAAAAAGGGGAGAGACTAGTGACGGCTGAGAAAGGATGGAGGGAAACTGAAGGAGAAAGGAGAGAGCTTTCGTGAGGAATAGAGAAACAGCGGCTGGAAAGCTAAGAAAAGAGAGAGGAGCTGAGGGTGGAATTAACAACAAGAAAGGGAAAAGAAACAACGGCAAGAGGAAGGAGAGTTGAGAGGTTTTGAGAGGAGACGGGCTGAGTGAAAAAGCTGAGAGCCGAAAATCTGGAGAGAAAAAAGAAAAAACAGCGACGGAAAGAGAGAGTAGAATGGGAGATTGTGGGTGGCGACTGGAGATGGGGGGATTGAAAAACGCAAGAAGGCAAAAGGGGTAAGGATTGACGGCTGCAAAACGGAAAAAAAAACAGCGGCTAGGGAAGCTAAGAAAAGAGAGGGCTAGGAGAAAAGGAAGAGAGCTGACGGCTGAGAGAGTAAAAGGGAGAGCTTTGAGGGTTCGGGAGAGACGGGCCATAAGAGGAAGTCACGGCCAGGAGGGAGATCGAGAGAAGCCCCGGTAGCTACTTCATCCGAATCCACATTGCATCCAAACCGAAGCTGCAAATCCAAAGGTGGTGAGCAGGTAGTCTTAAACCCTTCTCCTGCCTATTGCTTCTAAACACTGGGACATGGGCTTCTTGTTCGTTAGCATAACTAGTGTCTGGGTCATCAGAGTGCGTTGTTTGTCTGCAGAATGCATTGTTTGTTGGCATAATTTCAGCAGTTGTGTTTTGAAGCTTGCAGAACTTGTATCTCGTAACCTTGTTTATGAAAAGCTTCCTTTTTGTTGTCTACTTGTCCGCCCTTCTTCCGTTTCATGATTCACCAAAAACCTGTTTCATTGTTTGTGAGTAAAAGGCCTGGTCTTGTGATTATGTGTGGGTATGATGTCTACTTCGGAATTTTTGTGATTTGAAGTTGTAAAAAACTCAAAAAGCTGTCGTCTTTCGTGCTTCCTTTCCCCTTGTGAAACTTAATGTATGACTCGTGGGCTGCAAATTTTTGTTTTCAATAGTTTGTTTGTATAACATGAACCTCTGCCACCACAAGCTCGAAGCTTTCGGCTTATGGCAGCAGCATGGAGTCTTTCTTTTGATTACTCGAAGCTCAAGGTTTCATTCCCTTTGATTTGCCCGGCTGTTTCAGTCAAATTTTATGGGGGGGGGTTAGATGATTGTGCTTAGAGATGTTAATGACAATGGTTTTGGTATTTCTGGTCTGCATGTTATAGCAGAAAATTGCCGCAGGATTGGAAACCAAAAATGCAGCAGGTTTCACTTTCGGTTGCTGAAATTTCTGATTGTTTGCCTACTTAATTTTGTGTCAATGAAGCATGAGCCCTGCTTAGAACACATTGTCACAATCTTGCTGAGTTGCTAAGAAAAATCGCAACTAGTTGGACTGCTAGAAACTTCATCAGGTTGCCGAAATTTTTCTGTTGCATAAAACCTTTGATACTCACACCTCCACATTTCGGTCCGCTTTGTTTTCCTTGTTTGCTTTCCACTAGCGACGTCCTAAGCCTCTTAAGTCTGTTTAGGGCCTTGCGCTCTGCTCCTGCATTAAACCATGAGTTCCATGTTAGTTGGAACCATTTTGCTGCTTCATGGTTTGCAGCTCCTGAAGTTTGCAGCTATAAAGCTGTTACAAAGCAAATTCAAAAGCTCTAGTCATCTGCATTAGTTGGTATCGAAGCTTGCTTTTTGGTTTGTAATTGCATCATTATGTTAGTTTCCATTTCTCCAAGTTTACGAATAAAATGTTGCTGTTTGTTTGTTTTGCTCACCTGCTGTTTTCTTTCTGCTGGTTCCACAAGCTGCTGAGAGGTTTGCATTCTCGTGATTGCATTCTGTTTGCTTGTTTGGGATGTTAAAATCCCGTGTTTCGGTATCTGAAATAAAAGCCTTCATGTTTGGATGGGATTAGTTGATTTGGGATAGAAAGGAGACTGCATTCGAGTGATCCGAAATGAAGCTGGTTTCATTTTTAGTCATTTGCAGAAAGCATAAGCTACGTGGGCTGCATGCATTTTGCATGAATAATTCCAAAAAAAATTGCATTCCAACCCCCCAAGTCTCCCTTTGTTCTACTATGGCCCAAGTAATTGGAACATTTAATTAATTTGATCCTTCTAAGTCCCCTTTTATTTTACAAAAGGCCAATTACATTTCAATTTCTTGCAATTAAGTCCTAAGTTGATTGCAATTTGAACCGTTATTTGCCTTTTTATTATTTTAGGACTTTTGAAGTGCTTAAATGTTTCAATTCGATTTGGATGTTTGGTAATAGTTGCAATTGGGGTCCTCTATATTTTTTTGCTATTTTTGAAATTTGATCATTGATTCATTTTTGCTTGGGAAATATGCATTATTTGGTTATTTTCAAGTTGCAAATTGGAATGAATTCGGTGTTTTTATTTTTGCTTATCTTTAAATTGGTGCATTAATCTTTTGTTTTGATGGATTTAGTTATCCCTTTCTTTGGTGGTTATAGCTCAAGTTGAGTCTTGTCCACCTTCTTAGCATCACAAAAGGGGGCGGTATAACTTTCTTTTATCTTTTCCGTCTCTCTCAATGTGATCCAACGTGCTAAGTGAATTGCATGTCTATGTTGCTTTCCTTGCCTTTCTTTATTTCCTTTATTTCATCTACTTTTGCTTTTATTAAGTCATTCTTTTATGGGGTATGTGTACACCTCTTGGCTTGTAATAGATAGGGCTCGGCGAGCATTTTGTCCATTTTCCCTTTCCCCTTTTTGTTTTAGTTAGCAAATGTAATAGGCTCTTTTAGTTTCGTTGTTTGTCTATGTGCTATGTGTTATCGCTTTATTAGGTTCTTGCATCTAGTCAAGCATGCTAAGTGTTATGTGCTGCGTGTTTATAAGTGATTCGCATGTCTACTCGCTTTTTATAGTGTGGATGAATGGAATGGATGAATGCACGTCACCACACTAGTCCAACGCTAGTTGTGGCTTCTTTTATCGTTTCCACTAGTCCAACGCTAGTCGGAATTCATAGGAGGGGCTAGTCCAATGCTAGACCCAATAGGTTCTGTTTTCCTTTTTCATTAAGTGCATGATCACCACATATCACGCATTTTTCCTTAGTTTATCATTTGGTATGTTCCTCAAACCCCTTCCCCCTCACTTTAGGTTTTGCATCTCATGCTAGCTATAGGGTTCATCTTGCTTGAGTGTCCCCTTCCGATAAGGAAAACGAGCGAGTGTGGCTACTCGATAGCCTTAGCACGCTAGTCTTGCCTTCTAATCAAAGGGAAAATAGAAGTCGAAAAGTTAGGAGTCAACCCCCGTACCCGACTTGTTGCATTCCTCTAGGGTCATACTTTCATTTTTATCACCTACATACTCTTTTAACCACATTTTTTCACATTTCTCAAACCATACTTTCTCACTACATGTTTCCTATCACGCGCTCATTTTCACCTCACAAATGGAATTCCACTTTACCTTATATATCTATTATTCTATTTTCAAACACTTGCACACAAACACTTGGATTTTTCATACAATTTCACACGTTCACCTTTTTATACACTTGCACACTTGCACTTTAGCCATCATTTGCATTAATCGACCTCTATAAGGTTTTCCTTTATTGGCCGCCACAATTCATGTGGTTGGGACCAAAAACCTTGCAAGAGACATTTTAGAATTTAGGTTTGCATTTTTTCTTCATCTTGCATTCATGTAGTGCATCCAAATGTAATAAATTCTTTGGTTAAAACAAGAAAATCTTTGATTAAATCATGCAACTAGCCTTGGCTAGGTCAAAGGGGTGCCTCGGATTTTATCCTTGCCTTCCCCTTTGTCAAATGTGACTCCCGAACCTTTTTCTTTGGTTTACGTGGACTAGTAGTCGTTTAAAAGGGGTTTCTTACTACTCTTTCCCATTTTTTCCTTTAAAAAATTCATTTTTAGGTGACTTGGTACACCTTAACTCATTACCAAGTGGCGACTCCGTTTTTTATTTCAAAAACCCTTTTTAAACCATAATTTTTGGGTCAAATCGTCGCACTCTCAAAACCCCCATTTAGACCCATTTTCCTTTTAAATCACAATTCATTTTCCAAATCACAAATTGAATCAAAAAATACATTTTTAAACCATTTATTTATTTATCAAAAAATGGGGCGCGACAGTTGGCGACTCCACTGGGGAAGTTTGAGAGTCCGAGCAAATTTGATTTAATCAACCTTTTTCTCTTTTTAACCTTTTCATTTATCACATTGGATGTTTAGGGTTGCATTTTTCCCTTTTTTTAGGATTTTGCATTTCACGCGTATCCAACTACTCCCTCGCTTGCGAATGTATGTTTGGTTGATTGGATGTATGTTTACTTGCTTATCTCGCGCTTGCATTGCATTTGGGTGGGGGACATCACCTTAGAGCCTCGCGTTGGTTCTTGATCCCTCCCCTCCAAATGAGCACTAGCATACGTGCATACGCTTTAATTATTTTTACCCCCCATTTATTTTTCTTTTAGTGGCTTGTCACGCCACTCCACCCTATTAGGATTAGGTGACCCACTTGGACGTGTGATCACGACACGATGTGTGTGTAGCACGATCCGATGGGTCACTCAATCTTCCGCTTTAAACTATGGGTTGATAGCCTTTAGCTTTTAGTCGAAGGTTGAGGATTTTGATAGATTCACTCAAACACGTAGCCGTGACACGATGTGTGCGTAGCGGTGTTTGGGGAATCGCTCGAGCCACCGACAAAGAACCTTGGGATTGATGACCCTTGGTTTCTAAGTCTGAAGGCTCGGGGACCTGAGTTTATCGAGTCTAGATGCATTAGCGAACCCCAGCCTCATGCATCCATATTAGAATTGCCTTAGGGTAGAGTCGGCCTTATCCTGAGCTAGGGACACTATTCACGAGGGGAGGGGTCCAACCCCTTTCTCCCTTTTCTTGCTTTATTTCTTTGTATTGATTTCGTTGCTACAATGTGTTATGTGTATTTATCTGGCTGAACTAACTTTTCTTGGTTTTATGTCCCCATTGCATTCACAAACCCTATCAAATAAGAGGTCTGGCATGACCTTCTTTTAGAACCTACCCTCGTAGATAGGTTATTGCACGTTTAAAGATTTTGGTATATTGCATTCATAGATTTTGGTAATTGCATAGCATTTTAGGCCTACCCTGGCAAATAAAGGGTTCCTTAGGTCACGTTTCATTTCGAATTGCACATTTTATCGCTCTAATAAACTGGCATCATGCATAAACCATAGAAAGGGAATGCCACATAAGGAATCCCGTGTTTAGGAATAAGCCACCTTGTGTCTCGGATACTTAATCCAGTGAGACTTGCACGTTTACATTTTGTACCATCTAAAGGGGTAGTGCACAAGGTAAGGTAGGATCCGATCATCTTCATAAGAGTGATTTTTTGGTATATGAGCGTCTAATAATCACTTTTTGGCCATTTTATCAAAATTGGTAAAATTCCCTTGCGTAAAAGGACATTAATTTGAAAAAAATTTACAAATGATTCCTCCTGTTGAGACGATGAATAAATTGAGGCCAAATCGTGATTTTAGAAGGCTCATAGACTAATTTTTTGAAACCATCAATGGCCGGCCGATTCAATCGATCCATTTTTGTCAATTCATAATCAATTTTGAATAAACCATCTTTTGACCAATTTACCCTTTTTAGGGTCATTTGGTCGATTTTGAATAAATCGTCAATTCATTTGATCAATTTACCCTTTTTAGGGTCATTTGACCAATTTACCCTTTTTAGGGTCACCTGGTCGATTTTGAATAAATCGTCAATTCATTTGACCAATTTACCCTTTTTAGGGTCATCCGGTCAATTTTGAATAAATCGTCAATTCATTTGACCAATTTACCCTTTTTAGGGTCATTTGACCAATTTACCCATTTTAGGGTCATTCGGTCGATTTTTGAATAAATCTTCTTTTCATTTGGCTAATTCACCCATTTTTAGGACGATCTGGTCAATTTTGAATAAATTTTCGATTTCATTCAATTAATTTGACCAATTTCAATTTTTAGGATGAACCGGTTCATTTTGAATAAAATTCTCAATTCCATTTGATCAAGTTCTTTTTTTTAGGATGATTTGGTCCATTTTGAATTCCACTCAATTCATTTGACTAGTTTCCCTTTTTAGGGTAATCTGGTCGATTTTAAATAAATGGTCAATTTCATTCAACCCATTTGACCAATCAGGGTTTCAATGTCAATTTTAAATTGGGAAATTTAGTCGATTTTTGAGAAAACCATCCATTGCATACAGTCATTTGATCAATTAGGGTTTTGACCCGTGATTCACTGAGAAATTTTATCAACAAATTCCATTCTCTTTGATAGGAAGTTCGTCAAGGTCAAACCCGTGCGTTTTCGCAAAATCTTGTACCGATCAAAAGTGATCAATCCATTCGGACGTTGACCTCATTTTGACAAAGTGTCCCTCGCCACTCCAATTGACCAAATTTTTCAAAATTATTTTTCACTCAATGAGTTGATCAGATCCATCAGGTATGGTATAGTGCCTACCTCAGAGGATTGCATTTTCATGCTAGGCCTACCCTTGGCACAAAAAGGGTTCCCCCATAGGACATGCATCCGAATTTCCTGGATATCTACTAACTCTTGCCTTTTTCTTTTTCTTTTCTTTATTTTTATTGTAATAACTAGGCAAGGGTTATCTAAAGGCAATTCCTTTCAAAATTCTCAGGTAATATTTAAATATAGCTTCTCGTCGAAGCCCCATCATAACGCGATCCCGTAGTCGAGCCCAGAGGAGTCGTGTAAACATGAGTTCACAACCGGAACAAGCAGATAGGTCTACTACTACCGCTCAACCTGAGACTACAAGTTTAGGGGTTCAGTTAACCGAAATGCTTACTAAGTTTGGTGAAATGGCATCTGAGATGGCGGCCCAAAGAAAATTGATTGACGAGCTAATCAGCAGCGGAGTTCAACCTGAACCTATACCCGTCAAGCAGGCTGAGCCAGAATCGTTTGTCATCCTTTCAACTCAAGTCACTGTTACTCCATCTTTCCCTATTCCAACCGAAGGAACTTTCACATATCCCACCATACATTTGCCATACACTTACCCTCCTGATCCTTCATTTTTCCCTGCTTACATGTAAGGTCCACAACCCCAATTTACTTCAAACATACCACCAGAGCTACATACTTTCTATCACACTGCTGCTGAGCCATTCCTACCAGACCATACTGCTCAAACCAAGCCAGAAATGGGGGAACCTTCTGCTCCCGTTGATATAAACCTGCTCAAACGCCTTGACCATTTTGATGAATTTATAAGGAAAAGTCAGGGTTTAAACAAACAAGGAGTGCTGGACTATGATGAGCTTTGTCTCTTCCCGAATGTACAATTGCCTGAAGGGTTCAAAACCCCGAAGTTTAACAAGTATGATGGGACAGGCAATCCCAAGACACATCTCCGATTGTTCGCCAACAAGTTGGGTAGGCCAACAGATGATGAAAATCTGCCTTTGAGGCTATTCCCAGAAAGTCTGGAGGGGGATGCACTCGACTGGTATTCCAAGCTGAAATCCGAAGAAGCGAAGACCTGGCTTGACTTGTCCAATGCTTTTGTAAAGCAGTACGAGTATAATTGCGAGCTGGCTCCAACACGAACCACGTTGGAAGGGACAAAGAGGCAGACATCTGAAGATCACAAGACTTATGCCAAAAGGTGGAGGAAAATAGCTGCAAAAGTTGAGCCACCAATGACGGAGGACGAAATCATACGCACTTTCATTAAGGCACATGATCCGCCGTACTTTGAAGAAATTTTTCGCATGACTGGATGCTCATTTGCCGCAATTGTTAATAAGCTTGAGGAATTTGATGATTTCGTGAAGGCTGGAAAGATTGTTAATGTCTCTGCCCTCAAATCGCAGTTGGATGCTTTGCAAAGCCAAGGTAGTAATGGGAAGAAGCAATTCCAAAAGAAAGAGGGGGAAATCGCTTTTGCCTGGGATCAAAACCCTGTCTCAAAGCCCAGACCTCGACAATACCCTACCTACTCCAACCCTTACCCTTACTATTCAAACCTTCATCCTGTTTATCACATCAATACCACTCACCCTCAACCTCGCCCAACATATCCTAACCCACCTTTAGCTCCTTTTCAAATTTCTCAACCAAATCCTCACCAAAATCGTCGTCGACCTCCATTCAATCCAAGAATGCCTCCACCAAACAGACCCGTTTACAACTATCCTCAGCCTCCTAAAGCCAACAACCCAGGACGTAACCGCACATTCACCAATCTCGACAGGCCTTTGGACCAATTATATGACCAATTGAAGGCTGCTGGGAAAATAGGTATCATTCCCCCTCCAACCTATCCATATGGCATACCCGTTGGGTATAACCCACAAGCTGTCTGCGCCTATCATTCGGGAGCACCCGGCCATCCGGTTGCTGAGTGTAAAGCACTCAAGCATAAAATTCAAGACATGATTGAAGCTGGAGAGATTGTAATTATAAGAAAAGAGGCACAAGCGCCAAATGTGGATAAGAACCCCCTGCCAGAGTACGATAACACCATTGGGGTTATTATGGACAATACGGAATTTAAGGAGCCTGCTAAAAACTCATCAAGTGAGGCTGAAGTGTTTGGAAATGACGCAGAATTTCCCGATATCCCTGAGGGATCAATTCCCAATTGGACAGCCGAATTTCTACCCATTCAGAAGGAGTTCCGGTAAACCTAAAGGGGGTTTGTCATTCATGCGAATTCATGAGGAAAAAACTTTTGCATCTGTAATTAGCTAATGAAAACATCTTTACTTTTGACCAAAATTTGCGCATGTAGATATTTTTAAGTTTTCATTTCATTTCCGTTTGCTTTCAATCAAAGGTTTTATGAAAATGAATAAGTCATTCTTGTCATGTTATTTTGGGTTTATTCGTTTGTTTATATTTCGGTCATATTGCTTGTTCATTTGTTTGTTGTATATTTGTTTGCTTATTATTCCAAATTCGTTAATTCTTTCAGATGGCCAAAAATAAAAATATTGGACCCTTTGGATATCACTTTTCTGGAATTCAATAATGGCAATCTTTATCACCCACGACTTGAGAATTTTGAACTTAAATTTCAAAGCGAGAGTGATAATGAGAAAGTATTTGATTCTTTTCAAAAATCTTGAACAACATGAGGAGAAATTCAGATCAAACCTAGAAACCACAGCATTTGTTCACATTGGCACTGAGAATGGGAAAAAAAGAAAAAACATCATCATGAATCAGCATTCGTTTGGACAAAAGCAGAAAAGAAGATGATTAAGAGTTTGACTATGTGTCAAGGTGTATAGATGGTTGGAGGCAGTCTCGTTTGCAGTAGCAGAAATTCAATCTTTGCACACTCTAATGGGAGTTCAGCCAAGAATGCCGTTTGTCATGAAATGTTACAAACATGCCTGGCCTGAGCCTACGACAAGAAGTTTCATCAGCATACATTTTGAGGAAGGCGACAAAGCACTCAAGCGCACTTTGCCAATACAAGACGAAGGCAGAGACAAATTCGCTCAAAATCAGAAAGGGCCGTTCATCGTCCAAAAGGTATTACCTGGCGGAACACTTATTTTGACGGAAATGGATGGTCAAACATTCCTTCAACCCATCAAATCAGATATGTGCAAGAAGATTTTCATTTGATCATGCAAATTTTCCTTAGAAATTCATGCAAATGACGAAATGCAAGTCAGGCCCTCTTCTTTTACATTTAAAGCATTTTATCCCTACTTGTCCCCTTTGCGCCATCAAAATTGACAAATTTTCGTTTGGCAGCCCCTGAGAATTGCAAACCCTACACTGGGGCAAATTCATTTTGAAAGAAGATGATCAGAAAGAAAAGGCAAACCCCACACTGGGGCAAATTTATTTTTGAAAGAGAGATGAAAAGAAAAAAAACCTCACACTGGGGCAAATTTAGTTTTTGAAGAAAAATGCAAAAGTGAGAAGAATGCAATGAAGAAAATGCAAAGAAAGAAGAATTCAATCCAACTGGGGCAAATCTTCCTCGGTTTCGTTCAAAAATTGGAGATGGTCTCAAAATGATGCAATCTCAGGTTATTTCACACCTTTCAGAAATTTTGCTTTCAAGCTTCAACTTTTTTTCAAAGCACCCCACCGGACCTCATTATAAAAGCCCAAAGTCCTGGCTTTCGTCACTTGCTGCATTTCTATTAGAAAATTTGTTAATCAACTGGCAGGTGATGTCCGTAATGTTTTCGCCTAATCTTATGAGGGAAGTACATTTTACTGATGCCAGAAATCTTTAATTCATGTTTCTGAGTCGATTTTGGTCAAGCTCTTCCATTGCTTACTTAGGTGAAACCCGAAAGGGCGCCTCAAAAAACAAAAAAAAAAAAAACAAAACAAAAAACAAGCAAAACAAAAACAAAAAGGGTGGGGGCAACCTTGGTAAAAACCAGAAAGGGCGCCAAGGCAGGTTTTTGCAACGAGCAAGCACGAGAAGGAACAGCTAGTGACTTGGTTCATTTGGATTTCTTCTCATTTTTGTCATACTTCGGCCAATATTAAATTCTAGAACAAAGATATCCAGAGATTTGAATATGACATCTGTTGGCCAAAACTGTGTTGCTTTGTAAAAACATTCTTTTTCAAATACATCTTTTCTCATGTGCTGGTATTCATGGCATTTTATAGGATTAAACATAGTTGGATGTGTTTTACATTTTTTTGACATATTCATTCCATGCAGAACATAGGAAATCACCTTGC
Organism: Coffea arabica; assembly: GCF_036785885.1. Lineage (NCBI taxonomy): Eukaryota > Viridiplantae > Streptophyta > Magnoliopsida > Gentianales > Rubiaceae > Coffea > Coffea arabica. The sequence continues at coordinate 7,040,916 of NC_092319.1, read as the reverse complement.
ATATATTTTGATTTTTCATGCATCATTCTTTCACCATTGGATTCGGATGGATGATAAACCCTAAGGTTTGTGCAAGGATAGGGGATTCAATCATTTGTCAAAGTGGGTAAAATGCGACAAAGCTGCCACAGCGATTTGGTGACGTGGTAAGTGGGCACTTTATTGGTCTCCGAAATCGAAAGGTTTCAAAATTACAAATTCAACCAAGGCAGATGCCGCAGCAAAAGTTGGCAAAGGCATCAAAAGACTCATGTTTACACGATTCTCAAGGCAAACTGGATCAAATGATGGTGGCAAGTCCATTATTTCCTCTTTTCTTGCAGGAATGCTACATCTACAAATGGAAACAACCACCATCTTTACTCGCCCAAATTAATGTCAGAAAAAAACTCCCCCAGTGGACAAAGACGAATCAACAGTATTATTGGCAAGTGCAATCAGAAGAAACAATATGTTAAATCAAAATCAGCTATTGTTTCAGCTACAAGGATCAAATCTTCCCTCGATGCAAAACTTTTAGCTGTTCTCAGGTAAAAACTCAACTCATCGTTTTAAATCCCGAGAGTCTATCCCAATTTTAAATTTCTGTTCGGGTCTATCCCGTGGGTCTATCCCAAATTTTACATTTCTGTCCGGGTCTATCCCGTGGGTCTATCCCAAATTTAAATTTCTGTCCGGGTCTATCCCGTGGGTCTATCCCAATTTTACATTTCTGTACGGGTCTATCCCGTGGGTCTATCCCAATTTTAAATTTCTGTCCGGGTCTATCCCAATTTTAAATTTCTGTTCGGGTCTATCCCGTGGGTCTATCCCAAATTTTACATTTCTGTCCGGGTCTATCCCGTGGGTCTATCCCAAATTTAAATTTCTGTTCGGGTCTATCCCAAATTTAAATTTCTGTCCGGGTCTATCCCGTGGGTCTATCCCAATTTTACATTTCTGTACGGGTCTATCCCGTGGGTCTATCCCAATTTTAAATTTTTGTCCGGGTCTATCCCAATTTTAAATTTCTGTTCGGGTCTATCCCGTGGGTCTATCCCAAATTTAAATTTCTGTTCGGATCTATCCCGTGGGTCTATCCCAAATTTTAAATTTCTGTTCAGGTCTATCCCGTGGGTCTATCCCAAATTTAAATTTCTGTTCGGGTCTATCCCGTGGGTCTATCCCAATTTTACATGTCTGTTCGGGTCTATCCCATGGGTCTATCCCAATTTTAAAATTTCCTGTTTGGGGTCAATCCCCATCATTTGAGTAATTCGCAGCCGAAGAATGCAGGTAAGTATTTGGTGTCTACTTCTTTGTCTCAAGTTTTTTCAAAACTCAGACAAAGAGGGGCAAACTGTAGACACCAAATTTTGAATAATTTGTGTGTATCATCTATTTCATGATTTTCATTTTAGATTGCTTGCATTTTAGTTCGTTATTGTACGTTTTGCACTATTAGTTGTTATGATATTTTAGTTTTATTCATTTTCGCCCTTTTAGTTGACCTATTTCATTTGCTTTTTATTTACTTTTAGTTTTAGTTTTTAGTTTTAGCTTTTAAGTTTAAGATTAGCATAGAGTTTTTAGAAAAAGAAAAGGAAAACATCAAAAATATGTTTTAGTCATTTTGTTTTTATTCAATGTTTTCTTGGAAAAGGAAAAAAGAGAAAAAAGGAAAATCATAAAAAAAGAAAAAAAAGAAAATTGTTCACAAAAATACGTTCAAATTCAATCTTTTGGCACTTTAGTTATTTTGTTAAGTTATTTTGAGAAAAGAAAAGAAAAAAAAGAAAAAAGGGGAAAAATGAAGAAAATTTGAAAAATGGACATTTTTTTTGTTTTTATTTGTTTAGTTTGTTTTTTTATTTTATTTTATTTTATTTATTTGTTTTCATTATTATTACATAGTTTTGTCATTTTGTTATTATTATTATTATTTATATTTTATCATTTCTGTATTTATTAAGTTGAAAGTTAAAAAAAAAAAAAAAAGAAGAGGAAACGCATGCAAGCTGCGTTTTGTTGCAGCTTGCAAGGAAGTATTGGGGCAGTCCTTGGTTGCAAATATAGCAGAGGATAGCTGAGGGTTTTAGGGTAGAGGTCCCATATAAATAGCAATAGGATGGACAGCCGCAAAGGGGGGAGGGAGGCTAGGATCGGAAAGAAGGAAAAAGGGGAGAGACTAGTGACGGCTGAGAAAGGATGGAGGGAAACTGAAGGAGAAAGGAGAGAGCTTTCGTGAGGAATAGAGAAACAGCGGCTGGAAAGCTAAGAAAAGAGAGAGGAGCTGAGGGTGGAATTAACAACAAGAAAGGGAAAAGAAACAACGGCAAGAGGAAGGAGAGTTGAGAGGTTTTGAGAGGAGACGGGCTGAGTGAAAAAGCTGAGAGCCGAAAATCTGGAGAGAAAAAAGAAAAAACAGCGACGGAAAGAGAGAGTAGAATGGGAGATTGTGGGTGGCGACTGGAGATGGGGGGATTGAAAAACGCAAGAAGGCAAAAGGGGTAAGGATTGACGGCTGCAAAACGGAAAAAAAAACAGCGGCTAGGGAAGCTAAGAAAAGAGAGGGCTAGGAGAAAAGGAAGAGAGCTGACGGCTGAGAGAGTAAAAGGGAGAGCTTTGAGGGTTCGGGAGAGACGGGCCATAAGAGGAAGTCACGGCCAGGAGGGAGATCGAGAGAAGCCCCGGTAGCTACTTCATCCGAATCCACATTGCATCCAAACCGAAGCTGCAAATCCAAAGGTGGTGAGCAGGTAGTCTTAAACCCTTCTCCTGCCTATTGCTTCTAAACACTGGGACATGGGCTTCTTGTTCGTTAGCATAACTAGTGTCTGGGTCATCAGAGTGCGTTGTTTGTCTGCAGAATGCATTGTTTGTTGGCATAATTTCAGCAGTTGTGTTTTGAAGCTTGCAGAACTTGTATCTCGTAACCTTGTTTATGAAAAGCTTCCTTTTTGTTGTCTACTTGTCCGCCCTTCTTCCGTTTCATGATTCACCAAAAACCTGTTTCATTGTTTGTGAGTAAAAGGCCTGGTCTTGTGATTATGTGTGGGTATGATGTCTACTTCGGAATTTTTGTGATTTGAAGTTGTAAAAAACTCAAAAAGCTGTCGTCTTTCGTGCTTCCTTTCCCCTTGTGAAACTTAATGTATGACTCGTGGGCTGCAAATTTTTGTTTTCAATAGTTTGTTTGTATAACATGAACCTCTGCCACCACAAGCTCGAAGCTTTCGGCTTATGGCAGCAGCATGGAGTCTTTCTTTTGATTACTCGAAGCTCAAGGTTTCATTCCCTTTGATTTGCCCGGCTGTTTCAGTCAAATTTTATGGGGGGGGGGTTAGATGATTGTGCTTAGAGATGTTAATGACAATGGTTTTGGTATTTCCGGTCTGCATGTTATAGCAGAAAATTGCCGCAGGATTGGAAACCAAAAATGCAGCAGGTTTCACTTTCGGTTGCTGAAATTTCTGATTGTTTGCCTACTTAATTTTGTGTCAATGAAGCATGAGCCCTGCTTAGAACACATTGTCACAATCTTGCTGAGTTGCTAAGAAAAATCGCAACTAGTTGGACTGCTAGAAACTTCATCAGGTTGCTGAAATTTTTCTGTTGCATAAAACCTTTGATACTCACACCTCCACATTTCGGTCCGCTTTGTTTTCCTTGTTTGCTTTCCACTAGCGACGTCCTAAGCCTCTTAAGTCTGTTTAGGGCCTTGCGCTCTGCTCCTGCATTAAACCATGAGTTCCATGTTAGTTGGAACCATTTTGCTGCTTCATGGTTTGCAGCTCCTGAAGTTTGCAGCTATAAAGCTGTTACAAAGCAAATTCAAAAGCTCTAGTCATCTGCATTAGTTGGTATCGAAGCTTGCTTTTTGGTTTGTAATTGCATCATTATGTTAGTTTCCATTTCTCCAAGTTTACGAATAAAATGTTGCTGTTTGTTTGTTTTGCTCACCTGCTGTTTTCTTTCTGCTGGTTCCACAAGCTGCTGAGAGGTTTGCATTCTCGTGATTGCATTCTGTTTGCTTGTTTGGGATGTTAAAATCCCGTGTTTCGGTATCTGAAATAAAAGCCTTCATGTTTGGATGGGATTAGTTGATTTGGGATAGAAAGGAGACTGCATTCGAGTGATCCGAAATGAAGCTGGTTTCATTTTTAGTCATTTGCAGAAAAGCATAAGCTACGTGGGCTGCATGCATTTTGCATGAATAATTCCAAAAAAAATTGCATTCCAACCCCCCAAGTCTCCCTTTGTTCTACTATGGCCCAAGTAATTGGAACATTTAATTAATTTGATCCTTCTAAGTCCCCTTTTATTTTACAAAAGGCCAATTACATTTCAATTTCTTGCAATTAAGTCCTAAGTTGATTGCAATTTGAACCGTTATTTGCCTTTTTATTATTTTAGGACTTTTGAAGTGCTTAAATGTTTCAATTCGATTTGGATGTTTGGTAATAGTTGCAATTGGGGTCCTCTATATTTTTTTGCTATTTTTGAAATTTGATCATTGATTCATTTTTGCTTGGGAAATATGCATTATTTGGTTATTTTCAAGTTGCAAATTGGAATGAATTCGGTGTTTTTATTTTTGCTTATCTTTAAATTGGTGCATTAATCTTTTGTTTTGATGGATTTAGTTATCCCTTTCTTTGGTGGTTATAGCTCAAGTTGAGTCTTGTCCACCTTCTTAGCATCACAAAAGGGGGCGGTATAACTTTCTTTTATCTTTTCCGTCTCTCTCAATGTGATCCAACGTGCTAAGTGAATTGCATGTCTATGTTGCTTTCCTTGCCTTTCTTTATTTCCTTTATTTCATCTACTTTTGCTTTTATTAAGTCATTCTTTTATGGGGTATGTGTACACCTCTTGGCTTGTAATAGATAGGGCTCGGCGAGCATTTTGTCCATTTTCCCTTTCCCCTTTTTGTTTTAGTTAGCAAATGTAATAGGCTCTTTTAGTTTCGTTGTTTGTCTATGTGCTATGTGTTATCGCTTTATTAGGTTCTTGCATCTAGTCAAGCATGCTAAGTGTTATGTGCTGCGTGTTTATAAGTGATTCGCATGTCTACTCGCTTTTTATAGTGTGGATGAATGGAATGGATGAATGCACGTCACCACACTAGTCCAACGCTAGTTGTGGCTTCTTTTATCGTTTCCACTAGTCCAACGCTAGTCGGAATTCATAGGAGGGGCTAGTCCAATGCTAGACCCAATAGGTTCTGTTTTCCTTTTTCATTAAGTGCATGATCACCACATATCACGCATTTTTCCTTAGTTTATCATTTGGTATGTTCCTCAAACCCCTTTCCCCTCACTTTAGGTTTTGCATCTCATGCTAGCTATAGGGTTCATCTTGCTTGAGTGTCCCCTTCCGATAAGGAAAACGAGCGAGTGTGGCTACTCGATAGCCTTAGCACGCTAGTCTTGCCTTCTAATCAAAGGGAAAATAGAAGTCGAAAAGTTAGGAGTCAACCCCCGTACCCGACTTGTTGCATTCTTCTAGGGTCATACTTTCATTTTTATCACCTACATACTCTTTAACCACATTTTTTCACATTTCTCAAACCATACTTTCTCACTACATGTTTCCTATCACGCGCTCATTTTCACCTCACAAATGGAATTCCACTTTACCTTATATATCTATTATTCTATTTTCAAACACTTGCACACAAACACTTGGATTTTTCATACAATTTCACACATGCACCTTTTCATACACTTGCACACAAACACTTGGATTTTTCATACAATTTCACACGTTCACCTTTTTATACACTTGCACACTTGCACTTTAGCCATCATTTGCATTAATCGACCTCTATAAGGTTTTCCTTTATTGGCCGCCACAATTCATGTGGTTGGGACCAAAAACCTTGCAAGAGACATTTTAGAATTTAGGTTTGCATTTTTTCTTCATCTTGCATTCATGTAGTGCATCCAAATGTAATAAATTCTTTGGTTAAAACAAGAAAATCTTTGATTAAATCATGCAACTAGCCTTGGCTAGGTCAAAGGGGTGCCTTGGATTTTATCCTTGCCTTCCCCTTTGTCAAATGTGACTCCCGAACCTTTTTCTTTGGTTTACGTGGACTAGTAGTCGTTTAAAAGGGGTTTCTTACTACTCTTTCCCATTTTTTCCTTTAAAAAATTCATTTTTAGGTGACTTGGTACACCTTAACTCATTACCAAGTGGCGACTCCGTTTTTTATTTCAAAAACCCTTTTTAAACCATAATTTTTGGGTCAAATCGTCGCACTCTCAAAACCCCCATTTAGACCCATTTTCCTTTTAAATCACAATTCATTTTCCAAATCACAAATTGAATCAAAAAATACATTTTTAAACCATTTATTTATTTATCAAAAAATGGGGCGCGACATAATTCACTAATTTATTATTAGCACTTCTAATCACACATTTTCTCTCACCTAATACTCACTTTTATTCACCAAATTTAGTACACACAACTCACCACTTAATCACACTACCAAAATATGCAAAAACCCTAATTTACGCTAACTATAAAAATAAAGGTAAAACTCTCGATTCTCTTACATATTACAACTAATGAGAAAATAAAGTAGTAGTAAAGGAATTATAAAATAGTTTATTCAAAATAAAAGGGAATTATAAGAAAATATGAACAATTTTTTGAGTCGTCACAAAGTCAAATTTAAGCGATGGGATTAGTAGCCAGTACAAATAAGTAAGGCTTATTTTTTTCCCCAAAATATGAATTTTAGATATACAATAACACCATGAAAACACCAAAAATACCACACGCACATTCCCCATCCACTAGGCTTTCACCATGATTTTCAAAAATACTAGAAACAGCCACCATCTTTGACAAAGAAAAAATACTGGAAACAACCAGCATCTTTAACAAAGTAAAAATACTAGAATGGAGGCTTTCACCATGATTTTCAGATACTTTTAGGGAGAGAGAGAGAGCTGGGCCACTGGAAGTGCTGGAAATATGCTTATTTGGAGCTGCAACCGTGAGAGATAGAAAGTGTGTCCCCGGCGGCCTCGCTAGTCTCTGTTATGGCTTCGACAATCAACTGAAATGGCGGACAATCTGGTGGAACTTGGAAGCTCAATAATGGCTTACTTGCACAAGAAAGAGAGAGAGTGATGGATTTTATCTTGGAAGCTTGCCCATTTCATAGCAGACTGGAGAGAGGGATTCATTTCATGGCGGGCTGGTGGAGGCGGAGCAAAAGAGAAGACAGAGTGAGAGGGAAGGAGGGATGTGTGGGTGCGGTTGGAATTGGGGTATTAGATATTAGGGTTTGGAAAATTTCAAAATGGAAGAAGTATTATTGTTTTGATATTATATATATTTTTAATTATATATATATAAACGGGTTCGGGTCAAATACAGGTCGGAATGCTATATTCCATATTCGACTCGCTTTTTGTTAGATTAAACGGTTTTGGATCCGGGTTCGGGTAACGGAATTATATCCCTACTTGTACCCAAAAAAAATTGACAGGTCCGATCCGGGTCGAGTCTAGACCCAGACCGTTGACAGGCCTACTTAGGAGGATTTGATGTGCCAACAGCATTATTAGAATGCACCATGGTCCTAAGAAATTTGAATATTTGCCAAGGACATTTCAAAAGTTAAGAGAATCATATTCCTCCAAAGGAGTCATCACCAAATAACAAGAATAATCCTAATCATATGCATGATTCCCACAAAATTTCATAATCAAAATAATTCATGAATTCTTCAAATATTCTAGTAATACATGTAACAATTTGCCTTAACCATTCTTTCCAAAAAGTTAATTGTCACAATCAGCCTCATATATCGAAAATTAAACATTTATACCTCATAAACATGCTATAGGCCCAGAAAATTATTTTCTCACCTATCAATTATTTGCATTTTTATTTAAATTATATTTTTATAAAGTTTGCACTCATTTAGTGATTTACTTGTTAATTGTTAAACGAGTTTCTCTTACTTGTATATTTTAACTTTCGAGCATTTAATTTCTTGAAAATTGTTGATTTTGCGACTTATTAGTGAATTTGGCCAAAATCCTAGAAAATTATAAGTTGAGATATTAGTAAAGTTAAGCAAGATTTTGGGAGTTAAAAGGGTTAGAAAGGGCTAAGGGTTGAGTAAGAAAGCTTAAGTGGAAGACACTATTGGACACTATTCAAAGTTGACTTGGAGAAACCTTTCTTGTGGCCAGTATTTTAGATCAAAAAAACAACCAAGAGGCCTTCATTTTTCTTCCTTGGCTGGCTGAAATTGAGAAAGGGAGAGAGAGGGAGAAAACTTCACTTTTCTTGAAAAATTTTGAAAATCCAAGATTTCTTCCACCAACCTAGTTGCACCTTTGGAAGATTTTGGGAGAAAGAAGCTCCTAGGGGTTAATCCTGCCATCCTCTTGGGTAGATCTTGCTAGGGTTTGAAGTTTTGAAGAGGTAAGTGGCTAATCTACTTCATTCTTTTATATTTCAAGTGGATTTAGGTTAAATCTTGGAAGATCCATGGTGGATTTGAAATTTTATGGAAGTTTTGGTACTAGAAACTTGATAGTCTCTTTGTATGTTTGAAGCTTGAAAATTTTGGCCAAGAATTTGTGGATTGTTGTTCTTGATATCCAAGGGTTAATGATTGATGAAACCCTTAAGGATTTGAGTTATATTTCTAGGGATTTGTTGGTGAAAATGGAAGAAATCTCTATGTCCACCAAGTGTTTGATCTTTGTCAAGGGTTGTTTATGTGCAAATTTTCATGATTTTTCTTGCTAACAATCTTGGCTATAAATTGTTTGATATGTTCACGGATTTGTTATGGGAAAATTGGGAAGGTTTGATGGAGAAATGTTTAGAAAATTCTTGTGGGAAAATTCTGCCTTTGCTATCCAAAATAGGGGAAGATATTCCAACCTTGATTTCCATTTTTTCTTAATAATTTTGGGCAAGTTCTTGCTCAAGAAACTTATTAAGACATCACTCTTTACTTGTATGTTGAATTTGAATCAAAACTATGAATTTCTTCCTTGTTTTCTTGCTAGAAAGTTTGCAAAATGGACTGAAACTCAAAGAGCATTTTCAATCAACTTGTCAAATTTTCTAGTATTGATTGAAAACGAATTAGAGTCTAAATTTTATGTCTAGTGCTTAGCATGTGTAGGGTAGAGACATGATGGCAGTAGCCTAACAAGTAGTGAATCATATGACACCATGACTAAAAGGTCAAAAAGTGATAATACAACTGCATGCAAATTGAAGCTACACATGACAACATATCTAACCAAAAATGTATCATGTGGCAGCCTCACCTCCCCCTAGGGCGTACCTTAGAGGTTAGCAGATTGCCTGCCCAACTCTCGCTAGGGCTACTAAACCAAAGTTCACATAAAGTACTAAAACACGCAATTTAACTTCCATTCATCAACCCAAAACTATATACAATGGAGTCGCTAAAAATTCAACTTAAAATATAAGCTAGAGTATCCAAACTTATACAAATACATGTGAAGTTTACTAAAACAGAGGAGCTTAAAAAAACAAAACTAAAACTAGCTCAACTCTTTCCCCAAAATCACGCTCTCAAAATTTTGCCCCTATAAGGAAAACAAAGGGGTAACAGGGTGAGTTTTCGCCCAATGAGGTGTCAAAAGCCACGCAGTCACAAACCACATAGCTAAACTTTTAATCGATCAAATATAAGCATCAAATGATGGAAAAAGTAAACACCACAACTCATACAGAGCAGTTCAAGTTAAAGAATACAGGTGGTTCTCAAGAGCCAATTTCCCATTGCGTTAACTTAATCCAAACCCGTTGATACTCCGTCAATGTTTAAAGAAGCAAAAACAATAACTGTAGATCTTCACTTTACACTAGTTTCCGTCCACCAAACATACCCCTTATTGGGCCTAAACACCAAAGAGAAACAGTGGTGGTAATACTCGAGTACACCCAAACAAGAACAAGTATGATCGATGAGATAATTCTCCAATCGACTTAATCAAGATAGAGGTACTGAGACAGGAATGAGAGGCACCTCCTACTCGAATTGAGTGTGGTACATACTGCCGCTCAGTACTTATAAGTCCAGTATAAGCACAAACACAAGTACAGGTCAATCGAGTTCAAACAACTACAAGATCATTTAAGAAGGGGAGGATGATTATGATAAAGTACACCCTCGTATCATCAAATCCAATATTCAACACATAACATGTGGTATCATCCAAATCAAAATATCAAGAAACATGCACTTGACACTCACCAGTTTAAGCAAAATAACGTCAAAAGTTCGCCCTCGGGTTATGTCCTTGATCACCAACAAACCCTAAAAACAACCAAGATAAAGTAGTATGGTTCAACCATTCAAAACTTAGGTGAACCAAAGAAAATCCAAGTAACTACTAGTGCAAAGATGTAAATATGGTTTTGGAGTGAAAAGAGAACATTGAACCCAAGAGACATGAGTAACCAAGGAGTTCCTCATTCCAATTCATAGCTAGAATTTCCAGCAACAAATAGCTAAAAGACAACTAAGCTCGAGGTTAAAGTGAAACAAATGCAACTAAAAAGCATGCTAGAAGAAACCATCACTTTTTTTGAATTTCCAGCAACAAATAGCTAAAAGACAACTAACCTCGAGGTTAAAGTGAAACAAATGCAACTAGAAAGCATGCTAGAAGAAACTATCACTTTTTTTTTTTTTTTTTTTTAAGAAAACCACTTTATTCATCAGACCAAACTACCACAATTACAAAGAAAAAGCCGGAACACCTGACTAAGTCAACCTTTCGGGCTATCCTGCTATCTTCCTCTTGAGCGAAGGTAAGCCTGACCTATCTAATCGAATTTCCCCGTGTGCCAGCCTTGGAATCGTATTGAACTGATCATAGATGCTGACGTTCTGGCTAGGGGCCGACGCTCCCACCTTAGCCAAATAGTCTGCCATCCTATTTGCTTCTCTGTAGCAATGACTAACCCGCATCACATCCTCAACCATGCCCCTAATCTGGTCAACCTCCCTTCGTACCACCCACGGGCATTGTAGCCGTCGATGAAGAATCCCAACCAGGACAAGTGAATCGACCTAGATGTTAACATTGGTAAACCCCTTCAGCAAGCACAAGCGGAGTCCCGTTACCAAAGCCAAAACCTCTGCGCGCAGACTCGATCCCACCCCGAAGTAAACCGAGAAGGCAAAACAAAGAAACCCTGCTGCATCCCGAAGAATCCCCTCACCACCACTCACTCCTGGATTACCTTTGGAGCAACCGTTCGTGTTTAACGTTAGCATTCCTGCCTCCGACGCCTTCCACCCCACTAGCAGGAAATTGTAGCAGGGCGTCAGGTGCTGGGTCCACTCATAAAGCTAATGAAACATTTGCACCCCAAGTCTCTGGTTAAACTGTGCCTCAACCACCCCCTGCATGTCTACGAAGATGTCATGACACACCCGTGCCACGCGCATCTGAATCCCTTCGTAATGGGCTTCATTTCGAACCTTCCAGATGTACCAGCATGTAAAACTAGGAAGATCAAAGAACTAGACCTATCATTTCTCTGACCTAGGTGACAATAGCTACCAAGCTGTTAACCATGTCCGAAGCGAGAACCCTTGGCGAGTAACCCCCATAAATCCTAGCAAAATAGGTCCAGACTCCTCTTGCAACCTGCGCCTCCGAGAAGACATGTTCCAACAACTCCATCTCTCTATCATCGCAGCACACACACTTGGAGGCCAAATGGACTCCCACCCTCCACAAGGCATTAGCCAAAGGCAGTTTTCCCAACAGCAACCACAACATGAAAAAAGAAATTTTCAAAAGAATCGGTGGATGCCATACCTGAGCGTGAATCACAGAGGCATTTTGTGCCTGACAAACTTCTTGGAAGGTCGATGCCAACGTGAATCTCCCTAAAGGCATCAGTCTCCAAATCACCTCATCGCAGCCGTCTCCCGTAGGGACTGGGTGTTGTAGTATCAATTGAATGAGATCCAGCGGAATATAGTGACCAAGCAACTGGACATCCCAGACCCCATTGGAGATGAAATCCTTGAAAGTGAGGGCCGGAAACACCGTAGCCTTCAGAAAAAGGGCTCCACTGCCCAGCCAATTATCAAACCAAAAATTACAGGAGCCCCCGTTGACCAACCAAATCATGGCTAATTCCACTTGCCTACTGATGTTTAACATTCGTCTCCACGTCAGCGAGTCAAACTGCCTCAATTCCACCTAACATGGATGGAGATTCCGGTAGTACTTTGCCTGCATGAATTTTGCCCAAAGCGACGTTCTAGTTCGAAAACTCCACCATAATTTACAAGAGAAAGCCACATGTACCTCCCTGAGCCTCCTAAAACCCACTCTGCCCTCCTCTACTGGTAGACACAACTGCGCCCATCTGATCTAGTGGAATTTCTTCCCATCCCCTGAGGAACCCCATAAGAAATTTGCGCATGCCTGCTCTATTCTCTTAAAGATCGGGGCAGGACATACCGCAGCAGACAATAAATGGACCGGGATGGCTGAAAGCACATGTTTTACCAAAACAATCCTCCCTCCTTGAGATATCAACCTAGTCTTCCACGACATGACTTGATCCAGCACCGCCTGGCACATCTCCCCAAAGTACTCTGCTTTGTATCTACCCATATACAGAGGAAAGCCAAGATAGCGAATTAGAAATTCTTGTTTCCTAAATTGTGTAATCCGCTCAATGACCCTTCTCTTAACCGGGGAGAGAGTCCTATGAATCAAGTAGCCACTCTTTTGAGTATTTACCAGCTGGCCCAAAGATTGCTGATACATATCCAACACTTGCATAATTTGCTTTAAAGCCGCCACCGATCCATTAGTAAAGATGATCACATCATCCGCAAAATCTAGGTGTGTGACAATGGGGTAGTCTGTTGGGACTCTAAACCCCAGAAAACCATGCTGCACTGCCAGCGCATTCAGACCTTGCGAGAACATCTTCAAACCAATAACAAAAAGCACTAGGGATAAAGGATCTCCCTGACGTAAGCTCCTACTAGATTTGAAGTACTCGTGAGATTTACCATTGATGATAACTGAAAACCAGATATTTGAGATCAGCCTCCAGACCAGATCAATAAATCGTTCACCAAAATCGAATATACGCAGCATGGAAATAATATGCCTCCAGAATATCCGGTCATACGCCTTAGCCATATCCAACTTTAACGCTACATTCCCCCCTCTTGCCTTCTTGCCTATGGCCGAGATCAATTTCTGAGCCAACAAATAATTGTCCGTGATGGAACGACCTTTGACAAACCCCGTCTGCTGGGGGGAGATAATTCTTAGCACCACCGAGGCCAAGCAACCCACCAAAATTCTGGACAATAATTCATTGAAGAAATTGCAAAGACTAATCGGCCTGAATTTAGAGAAATCTTGGGGATTCGCAACTTTAGGAAGCAAAACAATCGAAGTGGAACTAATGAAATCTAGGCAGCTCGCTTCCACAAAAGAAACTCGCCACCACTTTGTACAGGTCCTAAGCAATCACATCCCATGCAAAAGTGAAAAATTTACCAGTGAAACCGTCTGTGCAGCAGCACTCTTCCCATCCATTGTGAACACCAGACGTCGAACTTCCTCTATGTCAGGCACCTTTGCCAACAATGAACTTTTCTTTCTTGTAACCAATGGCGGGACTAAATGCACCAACTCCCTGGGACTGGTGTCCATAGACCCTAAAAATAACTTAGAGAAATAATCAATTGCCTCCTTCGCTATGTCGTCATCCTTATCCAACCACGTCCCCTTGGAATTCTTCACCCAATGTATTGCTCTTTTTATTCGCCTTTGCTTGACCACTGCATGAAAATCCCATGTATTCCAATCCTCACTACTGAGCCATCTGACCCGGGCCTTTTGCCTCCAAAATTGTTCCTCTATTGCCAAAGCCCGATTAAGTTCCACTTGTGCTCTATGAAGGCCCTCATACTCCTCACCGGATTCATCATTTGCCAAGCCATCCTCTGCTCTAACCAACCTAGCTTCAGCTTCCTTTACCGTCGTGCCTATATTGCCAAAATGCTGTTTATTCCATTGCTGAATCGCCCTCTGGATAGCTAACAACTTTGAGCACAAAACTCGAAGCAGTGATCCTTGGACTGGAGTGTCCCATGTAGCCCGAATGACCCCAATTAAATCTAGTTTGGATGTCCATACATTCAAGAAGCGGAACAGTCGTGGTCCATTATCCATTCGCGAAGCAAACGAAATTTTCATTGAGACATGGTCCGACGGGTGTCTCGCTAGATGAACTACAAATATCGCTGAGGCCAAATCTGAGCATTCCCCATTAATGAGCAATCTATCTAATCACTTCCAGATTTGAGCCCTACCCTTTCAATTATTATACCATGTAAAACTTGAACCCGAAAATCCCGCATCAAATACCTCAGCCTGTTCCATGAATGCCAAAACTCTATCCCTTTCGACACAGAGAAAGGTCGGCCTCCTCGTTTCTCATGGGTATGGACAATAACGTTAAAATCTCCCCCAATGCACCAAGGCAGCGTACGAGGCTTATTAGCTAAAAGCTGCTCCTATACGTCCTGACGTCCCTCCACCGAACATAAGGCATGCACAAACGAAAACACCATGCGCCCCAGTAGCCACGGGTGTTGAATAGACAAAGAGATGTGCTACTCGAAGAACCCAACCACCGAGCAAATAAACGGGCAATTATAAAAAATCCATAGATTCCCCGACCCATTTATTAAAACATAATCAAATGATAATCTCATGCGAATATATTCAACTAGAGAAACATCTAATTTTGGCTCAGAGATAGCAACAAACTGAACACCATGCAGTCTAATAATGTGTTTCAATCTTCTTAAATTGGGGCTCGGGACACCCCTCTAATATTCCACAATAGCGTGTTAATCATTACGCAATACCTGAAATAAGTTATCGGTGGAAATTGAGGACCGAAGTTGCCTGTTCGATTGAAATTGAGCACGCAGACCCTTTCCCTTAGCCTTCCTTACACTCTTATTATTCCCATCGAGGGGATCAATGTTTAGCTCCCAAACAGAATTCGGTGGACTCTGATCTCGACTGACCACTAGCCTCGGCGACAAGTTGCCCTGCACCTGCGGCAGCTCCACCTCTTCCCTTTCGTCACTCGCATCGCTGTCCTCCATGGGTGCTGTCTCCGCCCTCGCGTCCAGCACAAAACAGGTTAGCTCCTTCCCATGCGAGGAACTGTTGTCGGGCTATTGCGGCGCTGCTAACACTGGACTTGCACTCCCACGCAGCATCCTCTCCAGTTGAAGGACCTGCTCAGTCACCATCGACATCATACCTTGTGCGCCAACCACATTTTCCTCCTTACGCATCTACTGAGGCACGTCCACTTGCACCTCCTCATCCCTGGTCACATTCTCGTTGCTATCAGCATGGCCAGCCCCCAGCGGATAACCCTGACCCCTAACGCTGTGATCCAGCCGCTGAGTGCCTAAGCCCTGCCGCCCAACTGGGGTTGTTGGTAATGTCTCCGCAGCCAGCGCTTCAGTCCCCGCCAATGTACCCACTTGCTGCTATTATTCTTGGAAGCCAAACCCTCTACGCTGCTGTCCTCCAATGCATCCACCATCCCCAGGCCACGGTCCTTAGTTGATCCTCCATCCACGTGAGTACCAACACCTGGTGCGGGAGCCAGACGCTGCCGAAACCACTGCAATGGCTTCTGCCTCTCCTCCTGCTGGCGGCCTAGCTGTTCCGATCGTGCTATAGGGGTTCTTAATGCGGCACTCACCCTCGTTATGACCTTGGTGCAGGCAAAATGCGCAATATTTTGGAAGGTTCTCCAGCACCAATGGCTGCCATAACCCCAGCCTATCCCCTATAGCAATTCATACCCGCCGTGGCAGCTCCATTAGCAAGTCTACCTCAATGCAAACATGGGCTATGCTTGGCCTCGAACCCACCGCTGTTGCAGCATCCATGCATAAGGGTTGACCGAGACAAGCGACAATGGAAAATAGGCACTCCTTATGAAACATGTGAATTGGATGCTTCGGCAAGGCAAACTAGATAGGGACGTCAGAAGACTCTTTATCCACATGAAAGTCTATCGACCACTTGAATACTCTCATCGAAACATCATGAATATACCAGATATTTCGCGACTATATCCGGCAATAATCGGCCTCGTTTGTCAATTGTATCAAGACATGCCGACGATCCATCAAACCCAATGAGAACTCCTCCTTCAAATCCAGTGCACGGAAGAACTTCTGCAATTCCTCCATAGCCGGATGGCCCCTAGAGAATTTACCCACAAGGGCAAATTGAAAGGGGACAGCCACTCGTTCGATGTCTTCAACGGTGAACCGCACAACCGGCTCTCTTCTATGGTGGAGGAGACAGCCTGTACCCATGGGTCCCTTTCAGTAGCAGCCGCCAACGACGCAAGGACTTGGAGGTGAACCCCAGGGCTTGTTTTGCGGCGACAATCTCTGCAAAAGAGCGAGGAGCTCTTGCTTCAGTAGTATGGGAGGCCCCCATCCCCATAGCGGAGGAGGGAGGAGCAGCCATGAGGACGAAAGCCCTAGCACCTTAACACCCTAGAAACCCTAGAGAGAGCTCACCCGAGAACCTTCACTAGGGATTTTTGAATTCAAAAATGGTTAGAAGAAACCATCACTATTCCTCTTATTTTACACATGATTTTGTTAAAATTTCAGATTATACACTATCATTAAAGTGCACTCAAAAATTACATATAACCTAAGTCCATACCAACCCAAAATCATCCCTATTATATCACTTATTTCACAAGCAAGAAGGAAAGAAAAATTTCAGCAGCACTTCCCCTATTTTTTTTTACTTTTCCATCCAAACTCAACACCTATATTCATTTTAATCCAACCTCAATCACAACCACAAGTTATAGACTATAAGTACACTTGTTTCAGGCCACAAAATCATCCAAAAATAACCAATTTCTACCTCAAAAATCAACCACAACAAAGCTGAAATTTGTAACCCTAGGCTGAAAGTTTCATCTACAAGCTGAAATTTTCCATAAGCATGCCAAATAACTTGTAAAAGCAAGAAAATTCACAAGGCAAAACTACCAAATCATGGCCAAACTCAAGCATCATATAAAAGCTAAAATTTCACAATCAAAGTTGAAATTTTTGAATCACCACTCAAACCATGAAATTTCTCATGAAAACTATCAAAATCAAGCCCTAAATCCTCTCATAAGCAAGTAACAAAAGAAAAGAGAGCTTCTTGATATAGTTACCTTAATACCCTAAGAAGAAATGGAAATCAAGTGCTTCTTTCTCCCAAATCACTCCACCAAATCCCTTAATCCACCTTAGATGTCACTTTTGATGGAGTAATTTCCAAGATTAAAAGTTAAAACTCAATATTCAAACAAGAATGGAAGTTGGAAGTTGAAGTTTTTCTCTCTTTTCTTCACTCAAAATTTTGGCCAAAGGAAGGGGAAAAGTGATAGGATTTTGGCCAATTTTTTTTTAATTAAAGGGTTAAGAAAGGTCTTAGTCAAGGTCAAAATCCAAGACTTTTGTGACAAGTGGCTTGCTATGGTTAATACTCATCCTATTGTCTCCCAAATACTAAAATATCTTGCCAATCTCTAATTATTTTTTAGCATCTTATAAAATAATATCCCTTTGAACAAAACTCCTTCTATTCTTAAAAAATTTATCGCACTTACTGCATTAGCCGGTCCTACTTTCATAATGCACTACGAACTTAACATGCACTAACTTTTACAAGAAAAATGATTTAAAACTTGACTTACTTATAAAAATATTTTGGAATTTAAGGCAATAAAGTAAAGTAAAGAAAATGTATTCGAAGAAATAAAGTAAAATAAAATAAAATAAAGAAATTTTTTCAGGCCCTCACACTCTCTCTCCCTTAAAAGAATTTCGCCCTCGAAATTCTCACCTTTGCTCGCAAAAAGTTTGATTCTATAGGGTTTTCTTTCAACTTTCCAATAGCTTTTCCTCGCCTATGATACTACCACAAAAGTGTATCTAGAGAAAAGTCTTCCTAATATAATGGCTAAACTGATATGCTAAGGAAGTTTATCAAAGATTGAAATAACTTATGATAATATACACTTGGGACTAGATAAAAAGGAGAAATCGTAACAACGAAACTGGTTTACTACTTTGGCTAGGTCTTTAAAATCAAACATTGTGCACTGGTAAACGTACTATCTTCTCTAATCAAACGGTCTTCCTTCGTTACTAACCACAAATAAAGAATCCTTGTTCAAACTCAGGAATAGTTCACAGAAATTGATTCATCAACACAGATTTAACTCCAAACAAATACAAATATTCAAGATCACCAATTAAAATCTCAGGCGCCAAGTTTAATATTGATAAGATAGAGAGTGGGATGACTTAAAAATTCACCTATATTTTTCTTATAATATCCTTTATTTTGAATAAGTTACTTTGTAATAACTTTACTACTAAATTACTCCCTCCCTAGTTGTAATAAATAATAAAATTGAGAGTTTTATCTTTTATAGTTAGGGTAAACTAAGATTTTTGCGTATTTTAGCCGTGTGATCACTTGGTAAGGTGTGTGTTCTAAATTTGGTGGTTGAGAGTGAGTTTTAGATAAGAGGAAGTGTGTAATTAGAAGTGCTATTAATAAGTTAGTGAAGCATAAGTTAAAACACAAGTACGAGCAAGTTAAGGAAAATAGGCTTGAACCGACGTGTACCGTTTGTTACCGATTGAGTACACCACTTGACCACTACTTTCTTACCCTCATTTTCTTGTTTTTATTTCACGTAATCCTCCCTAAATTACCCCTTAATCTAGCCATCTTTGTTGACTAAGGAAAATGAAAGAAAAGAAAAAAAAAGAGAGAAAACTTGGCAATGACAAGTGTCAAAGATCCAAGGGTTGGTTGACCAAATGAGTTTTCTTTCTTCTTGGTTCATTTTTCTTCATTCCCTTCTTGTGTTGGCCGAAAATTGGGAGAGAAAAACAAGAGAGAAATCCTCTAACTCCAACCTTGATCTTGCCTTGTTTGAGTTGAAACCACAAAACTAAACCGATTAAACTGGCACCAAGGAGCTAAGGAAGCTTGTTGTGGAGTTGTTTGGAGAGAAATAGCTTGGTTCTTCACTTTCTTGAAGTGTTTTGGAAGGTATAAGTCTAAAACTTCCTTTTCCTTTCTTGTTTTAGCAAAATATGGGATAGATGCCTTGAATCTTGAATTATGTTGGATGATACTCTAGCTTTTGTGAAGATTAGCGAATTTCAGCTAGGATTTGTGATTTTTCAGCTTTGATTTATGACGATTATCTCTAATATGTTGGTATTGAGCTTGAAAATGGAATTTGTGAGATGATTAGTGGCTTGATTGTGATTTTTAGCCTTAAAAGATGAACTTTCAGCTTTGTCAAGCAATTTCCAGCTTTGATGAGTAGTTTTAGGGTTGATATGCAAAATTCCAACATTTGGTAGTGAATTTCAGTTCTGTCATGTTTTTGGACTCAATTTGGGCTGCGAATTTCTCTATATTTTAGACTGAATCAGCTTTTGGACAAAACATGAAAGTTATAGAAAATTGAGTTAAATTTTGACTTACAAAATTTCAGATCAATTGGATCATTTTAGCTCATGATTTGGCTAGAGCACTCCTGACTGCGCAAAACCTCTAATTTTCTTGACCTGTTTTTAATGTGCTTCTGACCGTCCATTTTTTACCCTGAAAATTCGAGAACTGGATGTCAATGTCTTCATAGGAAATGTAGGTCTATGTCTTATCTTCGAAACGCCATAAAATATACCTTGATCCGATCTTCCTGGCTACAGTTATGACCAAAACCCCGAAGGATGACAAATCTTCCATTTATAAGTTCTTCTTTGAACTGGTTTTCAGCTTTGGTCCATGGTGATAAGTTATTATTTAGTTTGTTTAGTTGGTTTTGAGGCCTTGAATAGATGCATGTGGTTGATTATCACTTGTGGTTAGATTGGAGGTTTGTTGGCTTGTGAATCCAAGTTGTACTTGGATGGAAAAATGGATAAATACAAAGGGCATGCTACCCAAATTTTCGCTCGAGGGTTAGACGAGTGAACTCGAGACTTGAGCGATGACTCGAGATTGAAGTGAACTTCAATTGTTTATGGTATTCTAGTTTCTTTAGTAAGAGGTATTTAAACTGAAATTTTTGTCGAAACTCATACCCTTTAAAAAGTAAAAGTAGCGACCCTTAAAAATATGATTTTCTTGATTTTCCATACCAAGTACGACTTCCAAAGTATAAACCACTTCTTTATCGAAACTAAAAGAGCGAGCATGAATTTTCTAGAGTTTGATAAGCCATATGACTACTACTTAAATAAGTTTCATTTACTTGATTTTTTTGAAGCGAAACTCCTATGTTTCGAACCCTAGTGGATTTTAAACTCTTAAATGATATTTTATCGCAGATTTGGATTCCAACCAAGGAGTTGTATCTGAGCATGATTTTGACAAGTACTAAGTCTTTGGTGAGTGCTTCCAAGTACATGATTGAACATGATACTTGATTTAAATACTTGATATTTGATTGGTTTGGTTAGGCGAATGTGTATTTTATCGCACTTGACCTAACTCAACTAAACACGTGATATCTCATCATGCATGTACAAGTAACTTGATTTGCATGTTACTGGTAAATTGACTTGAAATACTTGAAATGTGTAGAAATGTGACATGCTTGGCATTATTTGTGACTTGGTCAAGGCTAGGCGAGTGTGCCCTTATTTGCACTCGTCCTCCCCTTCTTGAATCATCTTGTACTTGCTTGAACTTGATTAACTTGTACTTGAGTTTGTACTTGTGCTTGACTTGTAAGTGCTGAGCGGCAGCATGTACCACACTCAATCCGAGTAGGAGGTGCCTCTCATTCTCTCTCCGTACTTTTGTCTTAATTAAGTCGATTGGAGATGTTATCTTATCGACTATACTCACTTCTTGGGGACCCAAACCCCACTGGCTAGTTAATCGAATCGAGTCGATAAGGGCTTCGTCGATTAGATAACGAACCATGGGTATCTAGTTTTGTCCAGTGGAGTGTTATCTCCTCGACTAATCGGTATGCTCGAGTATTACCATACGTGTTTATCTTGTCATTTGGGCCTGGTATGGGGGTTGATTGGTGGACGGAGATTGAAGTTAAAGTAGTGTACTACTGGACTGATTACTTTACTTGAAAGTTGACGGAGTGTCAACTACTACTTGATCAAGTTATGGTGAAGTAACGGGAATTTGACTCTTGAGAGCTATTTGTATCCTTATACTTTGAAATGATTATTACTTGTCGTGTTATTGTTTCTTTTATGAACTTTTACACTCGCTTATTTTAAGAGTTCAAGTTTTACATATAGCCAACTTGCTACTTGGGTCTGCATGAAGTTTTGGAACCTCATTGAGTTTCAACTCACTCTATTTCGTTAAATTTGCTTTCCTTATAGGGGGTACGAGTGAGGGCATGAAACTGGAACAGGCTAGCATAGTCTAGTTTTGAAATTTTTGCGATTGCACTCGTGCTAGTACTCAGTTAGGGTTGAATGTATCTGGAATTCATAGCTTTTGTTATATTTGAGATTGTATGAATATTTGGAATAAAGATGAATGTACATGTACGTTCCAAACTTGGGAACTGTTATTCCGTTTACTCTTGAGGTTGTGAACTATTTTATTTGAAGTGAGTGAGTGAGTCCTGGCGAAAGTTGGGCAGACGGTCTGCTAAACCCTGGGGCATGCCCTAGGGGAAGGTGGGGTCATCACAAGTGGTATCAGAACTCTTATCGATCTCGTGCTGGGAGAGGGTTCACGGACTGTGGAGATTGGTTTGTTAAATATGGAACAAATGTCTATTGTTGGGGACATTAGATATGTATGTTGGGTAGGAATCTCAAAAGTGATTGATTTCCTCTTGAAACTAGCTAACTCGAGTGGTGAATTATCATATTTTCGGATTCTTGTACTCGAGTATCAAAGAGTGATACTTTTATGATAAGTCGATATCCCGAATAATATTAGGATAAGTCTGGTTGGCGAAAGGCAAAATACGGGGAATGCGAATAGTCTGGAGTTGGAAGATATTAAAGATATTAGTGAAATTTGGGACCTTTATTATTCAAATGTACATATCTGGTTGTACGTGTTCGAGTTTTGATTAAATATGGTGCTTGAGTAATACTTGGGGTTAATGTCCCATAGGGTATGTGACTATATATATAAGGAGAGTGTTTTATTTTAAATGTGCTATATTATTTTCATTTTATGATTTGAAATTGCTTTGATCGAACTTTATAGCTCCTTTCTTTTTCTTATATCTATATAGTGTATCGTTTTTCAAAAGAGGAATGGAGGTGTAGACACTAAAATTTTATTTAATTCAATTTTAGCTTTATTTTTTTATTATTCTTGTTTTATTTTAGTTTATTTTATTTGATTAAATGATAGTTAGTATTTATTTTTGCTTATTTTTACAAATTAGGTTCATAATTTTTAAGTTATTTTTGCATTAAAATTTTGAAAAGGAAATTTTTCACAAAAATATGTTTTAATCATCTTAGATTTGATTTCTTTAAAATAAATAAAAATTTTGCAATGCAATTTCAATTAGGAATTAGCTTTTTCTTTGTTTACCTAAATTGATTTTTGAAAAATAAAAATATAATAAATAAATAAAGATAAAAAAAGGGATAGGTAGAGGCCATGCACCATGGCAAGGTAGGGTGCATGCAAATAGAACAAGTATCCTCATTTTATCGACACCACATGCAAGGAGGGGAGTAGGTGGCAAGACACTTGGAAGCCTAGGAACATTTGGAAACAAAAAGAAAAAAATAACAAGGAACAGGGAGAAGGAGATGTGTGACGACCCCACTTCTCCTTAGGGAGCACCCCATGGTTTCGGCATACTGCCTGCCTAACTCTCGTCAGGGCTCAATACGAGTCAAATTTAAACTTAAAGGTAATCAACCATTAATAAAAGTCAATATAAAGAAAAGTCGCTTTCTTATATAATCATTTGAGTCTTACATCGCAAAGTTTCCAAAAGGTACATCAAATTTTTTCAAAAATACAACCACCATAAGTTGACTAATTAAATACATCCATAATTGTACCAAAATAAAGTCAAGACAGCTTCTCCAAAATCTTTCCATTCCGAACCCCTGTTAAGGAAAACAAACTAATGGGGTGAGCTAATGTTCAGTGAAACCAAGAAAATCATGCAAGTACGTAATAGAGCAAGTATAAGAGTGCATGGTACCTTATGGTGTAGAGCTTATGTTTCTCAACTTAGTAGTCTTCGATTGATTGTTCTCTTGGGGATTCGTTGTGCGCTATATCGGGTTGGCGAGAGTTGGGCAGGCGGTCCGCCGAACCCTTTGGTTCACCTTAGGGTGAGGTGGGGCTGTCACATTCTCACATAACTTGATGTTACAGGATTTTCCCTCAATTCTCAAATAGCCTTTTCCTTACTCATGGTACTACCACAATTTACCTAGAGGGAAAATGTAAGGATCGAAGACAACCTAAGAGGGGGGTGAATTAGGTTTTCTAAAAACAGTTAAGATATAGGTCACTCTTTTTCAAACCTATCCTTCTTTTCTCAAAAACCACTCAATGGATCAGTTTACAAGAAGGCACAGGTATTCGTGAGATGAAGAGGTGAACAGTTTATATAGTAAAGTTATAAACGAGAGTAGAGGAACAAACCAAGTTTCAAACTCCACTTGAGTTTGAACAACACTTTATATAGCAAGCTACTTCAAGTTGAACAATCTTGCAACCAATTTCTTGTGTACAAGGGAAGGATCACTTCCTCCTTGCCCCAAACCTCACTTGGTCAAGCAAAGAAGTTTTACAATCACTCGGATAACCCTCACAATGCTACACTGTTGAAGAAGTTGTGTCGCACTTGAAAAGCTACTAGAAAATTGCACAAGTTGAGAATACAAATGTTCTTTGGAGTATTCTAACACTTGAATCCCTCAAGATTTTATGTAGATTTAATGTGCAAAAGTTGTTCTGAGGTGGTTGATTTTATTCTTTTTATAGGAGACCAAAAAATTTTTCAATTAATGCTGTCAACGGATAGAAGGCATCTGAAGAGTCAACTAGTCGTTGGTGCTGTCGGACGTCCGATAGTCAGTTTTTATGGGTCCGAGCGAGGTCAGTGAGTTCAAGAAATTTTCTTGAACCTCTTAGGACGTTCGATCCCCTCTCACCATGCGTCCGAGGGTAAGATGCAGACTTGGAGGTTCCTCTTCAATTCTTTCGAAAGGCCGATGCGTCCAATGTGTTGCGTTCGAAGTGTAGCAACGCTTGTCGGACGTTCGATGCTCAGGTGTTGAGCGTCCGATCGTGATCAGTAATCGTAGAAGCCCTGGTTTGTCTTCTTCGGACGTCTGAGTCTGAGTTCTTCATACGTCCGAAGTTACTCAATGGATGTCGGACGTTCGATACTCTCCTTTTGTGCGTCCGACATCTTCCTCAATACTTTTCACCTTTTTTGATCTTCTCTTTGCTTTAAGTCCTCAGACCTGTTTAGTGCCATTTTTGAAAAGAGTCTCTACAAAAAGTATTAGTAACATCCGTTTATTTTGTAATCATCAAAAGATATGAATTGAGATAAACAATCTCTCCCTTTTTGATGATGACAAAACGCTTGGATAGAGCAAAAATGAAAAGTAAAAATACGAGTTGGCATAACAACCCCTAACGAAGTGCATGAATATACGAAAGCTCCCCCTAAAACTGACACCCCTTAACTAATTTCTTTACACCATCAGTGCTAATCCGGGTTGATCCATTTCTCCCCATTTTTGTCATCACAAAAATAGGTATACCATGTCTGATCAATTTTGATACCAGCAACATCAGATAACATCAGCACGATCCATCAGAAACATTAGCAACAAGAAATTTGACAACAAAGATTTTTCAATCAGATAATATCACCAAATCTGGAATCATCAGAAACATTCATTCATAACAAACACATCCATTCACATCAGATAACATCGGAAACACTTAGTCATAGCATTCATAAACAGTAGAAAACATCCAATTGTACAGACCAGAAGTACAACTCTTAGTACAAAAGTTTTGCATACGAAAAGTTTTGCAGTGCAAAAGATGAACTATAGTCCTAAAAATAAAGTGCAGTGACCTAGTAGTGCCTAGATAGTGATTTTAGATGATCCAGGCCTCCTCTTGGTCAGACGAAACTGTTCAGGAGCCACTTCTTCCTCAGTTTCTTCATCGTCTTCTTCATATGCCTCCTCAGTAGCTGGAGCCTTGTCTTTATCCTTGGGCTGAGAGTTGGAAGCTGGTGTGGCCTTAGTACCAATAGTTGGCCCTGTGGGCTCAGGTCTTGGCTCTTTTTGATGAGCATTTCATTGTTTTCAGATATTGGAGGCACAAGGAAGTTCCTTTTTTCAATGAAGAAGATTGTTGGGTAGGGGTCATGGTCATCATGAGACCATCTTCAATAAGCATAACATGTTGTTTGAGGTCTTCAAGCAAGGAGATGACCTCAGAATTGGAAGAGAGGGACTTGCTGGTAGACTTTCTAGGATGAATGGTGAAAGGAGAGATATAGTCTGACTGATCACGTGGAATCCTAGGAGTGACAGGGGTTTCATGAAAGTTTTTCCTTCTAGATTCAGCCACAGTATCCTTATAGCACCAATGGCCATAAAAAAATCTTAAGTTCTTTCTTTAAAAATAAGTTTTTGAGAAAACTGTTGAAGCACTGTCTTTGGATGATTTTTCAGAAAAAGGTATTTCAAAATGGGTAAAGATATGGGTCAGAAATTTTCCATAAGAAAGCTTCCTATGACTGTCCAGAGCTAATTTTGAGCAGAAACTTGCACATCACAAATCCAAAGTCAATGCGGATTTTTTCAACAAAACAGTAGAAAAGGTAGAGTTCCATTTTGTTTGCATCTGTTCTGTGACCATTAGTTGGCGCCAACAGATTTGAGATGATGGTGAAGATGATCAGATTCTGGGGACTGAGATCACCTAATCTTGCCTCAGCAGGAGTATTGAAGTGGGTTTAAAAATAGGTCATGAGTTTAGCATTGTAAAAATGATGGTAGACAGAAGGAAATTCCTCATACGAAAAGAAATTTGTAATTTTTCCTTCGTAACCATCTTCAATTTTTGTTTTCAAAATGTAATTTACAATGTCAGGTGTTAATGTGATGTTCACAGAGTTGATCCTAGAGATGAGTTCCGTGTGTGAGCTTCCCTTTCTAAGATTAGCAAAGAATTGATAAAGCATGTTAGGGTAAAAGGTATTAGGAAAGGTCAGAAGATGAATCCATTTTTGGAATTCAAACAGCTTAATAACAAGTTCAAGATCAAACTTACGAAATTCATAGGGAAGGATGAGTCTTTGGGTGATGAACCCTTTTTGAGAGACCAACTCAAATTTGTCTCTAGTTTCATTATCAATGAATTTTGGGAGTGGAGTGGGTTCTATTGCGGGTTGAGATATTGGATCCTTCCCAGAACGTTTCCCTTTCGAGGTTTGTGTGGCAGATGACCCAACATTTTGAGGCTCAGTCCTTGTCCTTGAAAATTTTCTGGTGGAGGGTTCAGGTGTTTGCTGATTCTCAGCAATGTTTCATTCATTCTGCTGATCATTAGAGGGATCAGCAGATTGTTTTTTCTTGGATTGGAGAGTGCTCTTCCTTTTTGCAGTTCTTTTTCTTTTACCAGATGACCTTGTGACAGTTTCATCATCCTGGGTAGCCCGTTCTGGTTCCTCATTTCCACCAACTGTATTTCCTTCAGAGTTCTACTCTTCCGTCTGCATATCAGATGGTTCAGCAGTTGGAGAAACCTTTTTTCTTTGGACAGTTTGCTTCACCTTACCACCACGGGTCACAATCTTCTTTTTAGATGCTTTGGTAGACGGTTCCACAATTTCAATGTCCTTATTTCCAAGTCTAAAAGACCGTCCGGCACTAGTAGATCCTCCTTTGATTCTAACCATGATGTAATGTGGATGTGTTTTTGATGCAGAACGTAATGTATAGAGGAAGAATACAGTATGAGCAAACAAAAATGCACTGAAATGCCGCAAGGAGAGAGTTATGAGAAGTTAGGGTATTGCATGTGAATTGAAAACTATGGGATAGTTAGGGGTTAGGAGTGATTTTTATGGGTGGTTAACGGGCAATAGAGGTGTAATAGTGTTGGTTGAGTCAATTTCTTGGAACTTGATTTGAGGAGAGAGGAATTTGAATTTTAAATATGAGAGGAAACTGAAAGGTTGCGTCCGAGACCGTGGAGGAAAATGAACTGAGAAAGATAGGTAACTGCCTTATAAGGCTCAATTTTTTGAGTGTCGGACGTCTGAACGAAGTGAAGTATCCGACACAACCGTCCGAACCAGTGCTTTTCTGAAACGGGACGAAGAACATTGTTGGACGTCCGTTCCAATTCATCGGACGTCCAATAAAGAACGAAATTTAGAATATTTTTTCTGAAACGCCCAGTTTTGTTCTCAAGAACACAAATTGATCCAGTGGAAGAGCTTTTGTGAGGATATCAGCGATTTGATCTTTAGAACAAACAAACTGAACACAGATTACCCCCTTGGAGACAAGATCGCGAATGAAATGATGCTTTATATCTATGTGCTTAGTCCTAGAGTGTTGAATGAGATTTTTTGTCAGATTAATTGCACTAGTGTTGTCACAGTACATAGGTACACATTCATATTTTAAACCAAGATCATTCAATGTGTTTTTTATCCATAACAATTGAGCACAACAAGCACCAGCAGCAACATATTCAGCTTCAGTAGTGGACAATGAGATAGCATTTTGTTTTTTACTAAACCAAGATACTAAGCAATTTTCAAGAAAGTTGCATATACCAGTAGTATTTTTTCTATCTATTTTACAACCACCGAAGTCAGCATCAGAGAATCCACATAAAGGAAGTTCATGATATTTTGGATACCACAAGCCAAAGTTTAAGGTTCCTTTAAGATATCTATGAATTCTTTTTACCGCATTCAAGTGTGATTCCTTTGGACAGGATTGAAATCGAGTACATAAGCATACAACAAACATAATATCAGGCCTACTGGCAGTTAAATAAAGTAAACTTCCAATCATACCTCTATACTTCTTTTCCTCTACTTTTGTACCTTCTTCATTTTTGTCAAGTTTGGTAGATGTGCACATAGGTGTTCCAACAGGTTTTGAGTTCTCCATTCCGAATCTTTTCAGCAGCTCCTTGGTGTATTTTGTTTGATTTATAAACGTTCCATCTCAGGTTGGAACCACTTGGAGTCCAAGGAAGAAGTTTAATTCTCCCATCATGCTCATTTCAAATTCTTTTTGCATGATGTTGGAAAAGTCCTTGCACAAGCTCTCATTAGTAGCACCAAATATGATATTATCCACATATATTTGCACAATTAAAAGATCTTATGAGTTTTGTTTTGTGAAAAGTATAGTATCTACAATGTCCCTTTTAAAATTATTTTCAATCAAAAACCTACTCAAACGTTCATACCATGCTCTAGGAGCCTGTTTTAATCCGTATAAAACTTTTGAGAGTTTAAAAACATGATCTGGATAAGATTCATTTTCAAAATCAGGAGGTTGGTCAACATAGACTTCTTGATCTATAAAGCCATTTAAGAGGGCACTTTTAACATCCATTTGAAATAATTTAAAATTCTTGAAACATGCGAATGCTAGAAACATTCTACTGGACTCCAGCCTAGCTACAGGTGCAAAGGACTCATCAAAGTCTATTCTCTCTTCTTGAGTGTATCCCTTAGCCACCAGTCTGGCCTTATTTCTAATAACCTCCCCTTTATCATTTATTTTGTTTCTAAAAACTCACTTTGTGCCAATGATAGGATGGTCTTGTGGTCTAACAACCAGGGTCCAAACCTTGTTTCTTTCAAATTGGATTAACTCTTCTTCCATAATTAAAATCCAGTGCTCATCATTCAATGCATCAACAACATTTTTAGATTAAAAGTGTGATACTAAAGCAAGATTATCTACCAGGTGTCTAGAGGAACAAGTTCTAACCTTTTCAAATGGATCACCAATTATAAGCTCCCTGGGATGGTTCTGGACAAATTTTCAGGTTCTTGGAAGATCATTAGGAGTAGTGGTATCTCTGTCATTCACTTCTCCAGCTGGACTGTGTTGAGTATCAGTATTCTTTAAATCAATTTCTGGTGAATCAGAGCCATGATGATTGATTGCTAACTTCTTTAATTCTTCTTGTACACCTGTATCATCATCTTCATCACAACTCATGGAAATGTCACCATTAGATTCATCAAAAGTAATGTGTATCGCCTCCTCTATAACTAGTGTTCTACGATTATAGACTCTGAAACCTCTTTTGTTTTCACAATATCCCAATAAAATTTCCTCATCAGATTTCTTGTCAAACTTTTCAAGATGTTCCTTGATGTTCAAAATGAAACATTTACAACCAAAGACTTTAAAGTAACCAACAACAGACTTTTTGTTAAACATGAGCTCATAGGAAGTTTTGTTCAAAATTGATCTTAAAAAAACTCTGTTCATGGTATAACAGGCTGTGTTTATGGTTTCGGTCCAAAAATACTTTGGTAAATTGCATTCACTAAGTATGATTCTAACAGCCTCTTGAAGAGTTCTATTTTTTCTTTCTACAATTTCATTTTGTTGGGGGACTCTAACAATAGAGAATTCATGTGTAATGACATTATTATCACAAAAATCTAGAAAGCCACAAAAACGAAATTCAGTGCCATTATCACTTCTAATTTTGATAATTTTCAAGCCAATCAAATTCTGAACTTTAGTAAACGGTGATACGAAATTGTTAAAAGCATCATCTTTATGTGCAAGAAACATCACCCATGTATATCTGGAATAATCATCAACAACAACAAGACAAAATCTCTTACCACCAAGGCTTGTATTTGTGTAGGACCAAACAGATCAAGGTGTAAAAGTTCTAGTGGCTTTGAAATAGAAACACATTTCTTGGGTTTAAAAGATACCTTGACTTGTTTTTCAAATTGGCAAGCATCACATATCCGGTCCTTTTCAAATCTGATTTTTGGGAGACCTCTAACAATATCTTTTTTAGAAATTTCTTTTAACAAATCCATATTGAAGTGACAAAGCTTTCTATGCCATAGCCATGGGTCCTCATTTGCTACTTTGAGACATTTGAGATAGGATGAATCAATTTTTTCAAGAACAACTACATAGATATCATTAACTTTTTTTCCCTTGAAAATAGTGTTGAACTTTGAATCAAATATGAGATATTCAAGCTTCTTGAACAATACAAACAGATTTCTATCACACAATTGGCTAACACTTAATAAATTGTAGCTCAGATTGTCAACAAGAAGGGCATTGTGGATAAAGGTTTGACCATTCTTACCAACATCACCAATACCAACAGTTTTGGCTTTGTTATCATCTCCAAACGTTACCTTTCCACTTGCTTTTGGCTTGAGTTTAATGAATTGTGATGCATCACCAGTCATATGTCTTGAACATTCACTATCAATGAACTATTTTGATTCTTTAACAATGTTATCCAGGTTCACCTACACACAGACCCACAAGATAATACTTGGTACCCTTTACATGTTGGGTCCTTGAGAGTTAGGATTATGTCTAACCATTCACATGCATCTTATGCCATTTCTCATGTTTTTCTTAACATAACAATTGCTATTTATGTGACCAAATTGACAGTAAAAGTTGCATACTGTTATTGGATCAATCAAATGAACAGATTTAATGAATCTGACTTGCCTTCTCTTATGGATAGCAAAATCATTTGCATTTTGATTCAGCCTTATTTGATGAGTGTTAAAGTGAGGTTCAGTGTCATTCTTTTTAAAACGGTTCTGTTTCATATGATACAACAATTGACATAAATCATCCATCCTTTTTCTTAGGCTGCATTGTTCACTTCTGAGCATGTCACAGAACTTTTTCTTTTTGTTAAGTTCAGCAAGCACATCAGTTTCAACCATTTTCAGGTTCTCATTTTCAAGCTTAAGACACTTGTTTTGTTGAAAAAGATTTGCATTGTCTTGTATTAAAAAGTTAATTTTCTGCTTTAGTTCCTTGTTTCTAATATAGGATTCTTTTAAGCTGTTATGCATTTTTTCTAGAAAAGAATTAACATCAACATCAGACTCACTATCACTATCAGTTTAATAGTTACACTGGGTTACCTCTTCATCTCCAATGGCTATGAAAGCCACTTGGGCAGATTCCTCTTCTTCCTCAACTTCACCTTCTGAGTTGCAATCATTTCAGGTGATTTGGAAATTGTTGAACTTTGGTTTTCGTTCAACCTTGTTCTCCTTCTTTTTCTTCATTGGACACTCATTTGCATAGTGTCCTGGTTGGCCACATTCGAAACACTTATCAGTCTACTTCTTGTTGAACTCCAGTTTTTCTTTGTTTCTGAAGTCATTAGACTGATTTGGAAAGGAATTGCTGGATCCACCTTTTCTGAATTTTCTCTTGTTGAGTATTCTTTTGAAGTCTCGTGTGATGAGTGCAATATCACTGTCATTACCTTCCAAATAATTTTCATCCTGTGAGGCTGTTTCATTTTCGTCTTGTGACTGTAGACACCAAATTTTTGTTTTTAACTTTATTTGTTTAATTAATTTAATTTTAACTTTATTTGTTTCGATTTTAGGGTTTTCATTTCATTTTATTTTATTATTGTTATTTATTTTATTTATTGTTCTAGTTTATTTTTGTCTTCATAATTAAATTCCAGAAAAAAACAAAAAGGAAAGAAAAAAGTGAAAATGACAAGTGGGACTGCATGCACTTGGACAAGTGTCTTTTCTATGTTCTAGACAACTAAGTACCTAAGGGGTGAGGTGTTAGGGACATTTGGGGAAGTTAAGGAATTTTTGGGGGCCAAGGTAGAATTTTGTGAGGGCTAAAATAAAAACAAGGAAAAACGGAAGAAAAAAAAGAGACTGAAAAAAAGAAAAAGGGCCAAGAAGGATAGGGCAACGGACAACTAGAGAAGGGAGCGGCGGCTAAAAGAGAGCTAAAGAGAGACTATCGGACATAGAAACAAAAGGGGGAAAACCAGAAAAACAGAGGCGGACGGCTGCGAAGGGAAAAAAGGGGGTGAAAGAGGAAACAGAGGGAAGAGGATTGCAACGTCTGGGTTTGGGGGCGGAGAAAAACAGAAAAAGAAAAAACAGAGGGCAAAAACAGGGCAAGGCAGCGGAAGAAATGGGGAAGGAGCTACAGCTGAAACAGAAAGGCCGAGGAAGGCCGAGAGGGGTTTGGGGGCTCGAGGAACAGAGCAAAAAGAAAAACAGAACCAAAGAAAGTCTGAAAAACAGAGGGGAAGAAAAGGGGTCTGAGCGAGGAAGAAAGAAATCTGGAAAAAGAGATTGCCGAACGGAATCCACCAGTTCGCGTCTGCTGCCGCTGCTGTCCGCCATCGCCACCAGCCGCCTGCCCAAGAACCGGAGCCACCACCACCAGAACCCACCGTCACCGCCAGCGAAGCTCATTGAGAGGCCATTGTAAGTTGGTTTTCTCCTTTTCAGTTCAGTCTTCATTCAACGGACAGAAAGTTTTTAGAGTATGTTTGCCGGGGTATGCCATGAGCATGTTGTCTCAATTTCATGTTGGTTGTTCGAATACACGTGCTTTGTATGTTGATTGGACTGGAATTTCTGAGTCTCTGACAAATTTCTGGGTCAATTATAGTTTAAATGCATCAAAGAATCAATGAATTTTCTAATACTTCTAATCTGTTCGACGAAATGCCTGAGCTGAAAATTCTTATTGGAGGATGCCTTGTTTACATTTTCGTGTGGAGAAACCGTTTGAGTTGGCCGATTCGCGTCCTTACGCTTAAGAAACTTTGCTGAATTGTTGTCTTCCATTTCTCTATTTCTCACGTTTCGGGATTGAATGAACTCGAATTGAATTTGTGTGACTTTCGTGTTGATTATAAAGGGCCAGAATTAAAACTGTTTCTTTTCGGATTTGCTCTGGTTATAAGAACAAAAATGGCGAATTGATGTTTGAGAAGAAGACCGTTGGTCTGCAATCGTAATTGTGGCCCTTCCATTCTGCTTCTTGGTAATCTAACCCCAAAGTTTTAAAACTTCACAATTCGACCTCAAAGCTTTTATCAATCCTTCAGATAAGTCCTCGTATGAATTGTTTTTTTTTGAACCCCAAAAATGGAAGAGTTGAATTTATTTCATCCTTTTAGATATTACTCATCTTTAATCTTTTTAAGCAGTCTTTTGGGGTAGATTAATTCTTGTTTTTAGGTCATAATTGTGGCTTAAATAATTTTAGTTGATTTGTTATCTTGTTGGGCCTAAACTTATGTTTGGCTAAAGATATTTGGCTGGGTTTGTGTAAGAGGGTTCAATTTATTTTTGGGTTTTTGGTTTGGGCCAGAGAATCATGACCCATCTGTTTGGTTGGCTAATTTTGGGCCAAAATAGTTAAACTAGCCCATCTGTTTTTGCTTGGGTTTTCGGTTGGGTTAGGAAGGGTTCGGCCCAGACGAACAAATAAAATGGCCCATTCCCTTTTGTTCTGAATTTCCATTGGGTTGGGAAGCTTTGGCCCAAACAAATAAAGGAAATGGTCCAATGGTTTGGTCCATTAAGAAACCAGGAATTGTATTTGCAGATCAGTCCCTGTACTTTTCTTTAATTTCACCATGGCTCTACAAACATTCGATGCTTTCAATTAAGTCCCAGGTTTAATTGCAAATGGGTCCCTAAACTTTATTTTTCTTTAATTTTGACCCCAAACCTTTGTTAATGTTTGCAATCAAGTCTCTTATTCTTTTTACTTCTTAAATGTGGTTTGTTGACATGATTTAATTGATTCAAATTCATGTTTATTTTTATCCTTTGTGATTATTTGCCAAATAAATTGGTACCTTGACCTTTTCTTTTATTTTGGAGGATAAATAAGCGACTTCACTCCATTAGGGCTCTAATTCAAGGGAGGTACACCCTAATCCCTTATTTCTTACTATATTTGACTCTACGTGCCTTATGTGACTTTACATGTTTGATTTTATGCGTCTTGAATGTTTTTATTCATTTCATTTATTTATTTACTTTATGGGCTTTGTACATTTATTTTAGTTCGAATTGATTATTTGATGGGCACTCGAATACCAAATTTGTAATAGTTAGGTATTTGTTATTTAATTCATTTCCCTTTTAGATTGTAATAGGGCCTCCCCAAGTGTAATAGTTAGGGGTTCCTTTACTTCATTGCCTTGCGTAATTTGCATGCCTATGTGTTATGTGTTACTTGCTTTAATTAGGTTCTTGCATCTAGTCAAGCATGCTAAGTGTTATGTGCTATGTGTTTATAGGTGATTCACATGTCTACTCGCTTTCCATAGCCATGAATGAATGTGATGAATGAATGTACGTTTCCACTAGTCCAATGCTAGTAGGAATTCATAGAATGGGCTAGTCCAACGCTAGACCCTTGGGGATTTCTCTCGTGAGTCCATGCTTGCATGTTTCACTTCATTTCATGCATTTTTCTTAGTTTTTATCATTTGGCATGCTCATCGAACCCCTTTTCCCCTCATTTTAGGATTTTTGCATCTCATGCTAGTTATAGGGTACATTTGCCTGAGTGTCCCCTTTCGATAAGGGAAACGAGCGAGTGTGGCTACAAAATAGCCTTAGCACGCTAGTTATCCTTTCTAATCAAAGGGAAAATTAAAGTCACAAAGTTAGGACTCCCCGTTCCCGTCTTGATGCATTCCTATAGGATTCATGCATTTTACTCATTCGCTATCACATACACTTCTACTTTATATTCTAACCCTTTTTCCACATTCTCATTTCACACTACTTTTGCACGTTTTCACTCAACCACTTACATTTTATACCATATCACTCGCACACATGCACTTTACGTTATTTTCACATCATCATTCTTTACTCACCTTATCTTGTAAATACATTTGCACACTTCCACTTACACACTCTTGTTTTTATCATTTTTTCACTTCACACAAACTCACATTTTCACATGGCATGCATTCATTTCACTCATTTTTTACGTCATTAGGATTACGTGTGACCTCTCCAAAGGGTCATTATTGGGCTTCACAATTAATGTGATTGGCACCACTCAACCTTTGAAGAGAAATTCCCCCCATGTCCCCCTAGGTCTAAGGTTTGCATTCATGTAGTACATCCAAATGTAATAAATTCTTTGGTTAAAACAAGAAAATCTTTGATTAAATCACGCAACTAGCCTTGGCTAGGTCGAAGGGGTGCCTTGGATTTTTATCCTTGCCTTTCCCTTCGTCAAATGTGACTCCCGAACCTTTTTCGTTGGTTTACATGGACCAGGAGTCGTTTAAAAGGGGTTTCTTACTACTTTTTCTTTAAATTCATTTTTAGGTGACTTGGTACACCTTAACTCATTACCAAGTGGCGACTCCGATTTTTTATTTCAAAAAACCCTTTTTAAACTATAATTTTGGGTCAAATCGTCGCATTCTCAAACCCCCATTTAGACCCATTTTTCTTTTTTCACAATTCATTTTTCAATCACAAATTGAATCAAAAAATACATTTTTAAACCATTTATTTATTTATCAAAAAGTGGGGCGCGACAGTGACGCTTTCAGAGCAATATTCTTTCTTACCTTGGTGTCTTCTTCATCCTGCATCTTAGATTTAAGTTTCAGTTCGTAAGAAGTTAGAAAGTTAATTAGAGATTCAATGGGTAAAGTATTCAGATCCTTGACTTCTTCAATGGCAGTCACTTTGTTTTTCCAGTCCTTTGATAGAGCATTCAGGATTTTTCTGTTCTTCTCACCTAGAGAGTACTCCTTCTCAAGCACCTCTAAATTCTTGATCAGATCATTAAATCTACAATATATTTTGTCAATATTTTCATGAGGCTCCATCTTAAAAGATTCATACTTAGTGACCAGAATGGATTTCTTTTACTCTCTCACACTCTCGTTTCTCTCATGGATCTCTCTAAATTTATCCCAAATTTCTTTTGCAAATCTACAACCTTTGACCATAATGGACTCATTTGAGTCTAATGCACTGTATAGAATATTCATAGCCTTGGCATTTAGAGTGAGATGAGTTCTATCTTCAGCAGTCAACTCACTTCTTATTTTTTGTCTCGGCCTATGAGTAGTTTCATCAACAATAGTCGCGTCATATGGACCTTCATTAACAATAAATCACAACTCAATATCAATGGATTGTAAGAATATAATCATCCTTTCCTTCCAATTCACATAGTTTGATCCATTGAATATTAGAGGTCTAGTGACAGATTGTCCCTCAAAGAACATGGCATTGTTGGTTGTCATATTTACTCCCAAGCCGATTGAGTTTAATCTCAAGAAGACCAATCTCTGATACCAATTGTAAAGATCGAAAACAATCTAAGAAGGGGGTGAATTAGGTTTTCTAAAAATCAGCTAAGATATAGGTCACTTTTTTTCAAGCCTATCATTCTTTTCTCAAAGACCACTCAATGGATCAGTTTACAAGAAGGCACAGGTGTTTGTGAGATGAAGAGGTGAACAGTTTATATAGTAAAACTATAAACGAGAGTAGAGGAACAAACCAGGTTTCAAACTCCACTTGAGTTTGAACAACACTTTATATAGCAAGTTATTTCAAGTTGAACAATCTTGCAACCAATTTCTTGTGTACAAGGGAAGGATCACTTCCTCCTTGCCCCAAACCTCACTTGGTCAAGCAAGGAAATTTTACAATCATTTGGATAACTCTCACAATGCTACACTATTGAAGAAGTTGTGTCACACTTGAAAAGCTACTAGAAAATTGCACAAGTTGAGAATACAAATGTTCTTTTGGAGTATTCTAACACTTGAATCCCTCACGATTTTATGTAGACTTAATGTGCAAAAGTTGTTTTGAGGTAGTTGACTTTGTTCTTTTTATAGGAGACCAAAAAATTCTTCAATTAATGCTGTCAACGGATAGAAGGCATCTGAAGAGTCAACTAGCCGTTGGTACTGTCGGACGTCCGATAGTCAGTTTTATTGCACCCGAGCGAGGTCAGTGAGTTCGAGAAATTTTCTTGAACCTCTTAGGACTCTCACAATGCATCCGAAGGTAAGATGCAGACTTGGAGGTTCCTCTTCAATTCCTTCGGACGGCCGATGTGTCCAATGTGTTGCGTCCGAAGTGCAGCAACGCTTGTCGGACGTCCGATACTCAGGTGTTGAGCGTGCGATCGTGATCAGTAATCGTAGAACCCCTGACTTGTCTTCTTCGGAAGTCTGAATCTGAGTTCTTCATACGTCCGAAGTTACTCAATGGATGTCGGACGTCCGATACTCTCCTTTTGTGCGTCCGACATCTTCTTCAGCACTTTTCACCTTTTTTATCTTCTTTTTGCTCTAAGTCCTCAGACCTATTTAGTGCCATTTCTGAAAAGAGTCTCTACAAATAGTATTAGTAACATCCGTTTGTTCTGTAATCATCAAAAGATATGAATTGAGATAAACAAAAAATCTTACCACATAAAGGCTAAGCTAATATGCTAAGGAAGTTTAACAAAGATATCAAAAGGTGCAGGGTAATATAAGCTTAACGACCTAATGAAAAGTGAAAACGGTAACTATGAAACTTGATTACTACCTCCGCTGGTTCTTGAAATCAACACAATATACTAGCTACATACTCTGTCATCCCTCATTATTAACCATAAATAAAGAATTCTTGTCCAAATCCAAGAACAAGGTGCAAAGATTTAATCACGGATAGGAATTTAACTCCAAACAGCCACAGATGTTTAATATCACTAATCAAAACATTAGGCATCAAGTTCACTGTTTCTAACTGAAATACAACTTATGTATAAATTTTTCACTACACATAATCTAATAAATACAGCTATATCAAATAAAACATCACTAGTTGCTAACTTTAACTATTGCTACAACTTTATCCTCAAGAAATTCATTTATCTTGAGTAGTTTCTCACTTGATATCCAAGTTGGTCGCATTTGAAACACGCACCAGTTTTTGAATGACATAATCCCGTATGAATTTTATTACAGAATTCATACTTAACGGCTACGTATTTCTTCTTGAAGGGTCCATTCTTTCTTTTCTCCTTCTCTTTATCCTTCATAGCGAGTTCATCTTCACTAATTGCTTTATGCTTCCTTTCAGTATCGTGAGAACTTCCTTCATCCCTTCTAACTTAATTACTAGAAAGGTCATGAGAAGCTACTCGACTAGGTAACTGCTCCAATTCAAACTTATCCCGCACCTCGTCTGAGATCTCTTTGTATTTCTTTTCCAATTTCATGTTCTTGTGCAACAGCTCAATTTTCTCTGCATATTCCTGTTTCCATCGTCCTTGCAATATGGCCAATTTCTTTTAAAATTCTACCTCCATTCGAAGGGTGTCTATATTCTTATGCATATCTCCCAAATTTGTCATATCACCTATTTCTTTGAGGTCAAATGATGTCCTATCTAGAAAATCAAAAGATCAAAATAAATAACTAATCACACTTGAAAACTACAGCCATATAACTCTTCCATCCTTTTTGTGATGACCTCACCGTATCTAGAGGCGTACTAAAGGGTTTAGCGGATCGCCTGCCTAACTCGCGTCAGAACTCGATTCCAAAAATAATAAAATAAATTTCACGCTAAAAGAAAGTTCTATATACACTATTACATCTTCAAAAGTTATATAAACTATTACATCAAGGCACATATACCACTAGTACCAGAAAGTAAACCCTAGAAAATGTACTAACTATAACCATCACAACAAATATATACATCTTACTAGTCAACTTATAACAAATATTAGGGCAAAATCACTTATTTTATAAACCAAAAGTCTATACACCTTCCCGAGCTTTCCCCACGTCGGTCTCTACTAAGAAAAACAAATGGAATGGGTTAAACTATATGCTTAATGAATAATCGGGAGTAAAACCGTAAAATCACATCCAAATAAACATGTAACAAAGATATTTCACATGAATAGATAGAAATGTAACATCACAATGGTAGGATACGGGTGGCTTCAAAGCTAGTTCAATTCCCCGAACTTGACCACCTGTTGACATTCCTTCAACTAAAATACTCATAGACCGTAGACTCCACTTAACTTTTCTCATTCACCTTATCAACCACCGCTGGCTAGTCAACAACACATAGCAGTTCTAGCGAAATAAAATCACTTAGTTTTAATCAAACTTTTAACAAAGAACGAAATCCCAAGGTTAGCATGGAACTAACTGTGACCAAATCTCGGCTGGCTCGAATAATTCGTCTATCTTTGGAACCATGTTGGAACCAAGCACTGAGATATCCAATCTCTCAATAGATGATATCTCTCAACAAAGTACTCATCCCAATAACACAAGAGGTTCAACTCAAGTCATGTAATCACCCTAAGAGCACACAGCAAAAGGGTGATACTCAACACAAGGCATGTATTCTTACATATTAAATCAAGAACAAAGGACGGGCTTAGGTCAATTGAGATAAAGTACACCCTCGCCTAAGTACCCATTTAACATATACAGGGCACTTTGACAATTTATCATATAAACCAACCCAATTACTCACTCAAAACAGTTAGCGCACAAATCAAAGCACTTTATACGAGTCCATTGACTCCGTCCGGTTCGTCATTGCCTGTGACAGAAGATTACACTCAACTATCAGTCAACCGACATCACAAATGGAAGCAAGGACTAAACGGTCAAGATGGAAAAAATGGCAAAAAAAATGCATGTGCGCGTGCGCGGAAATGAAAATAGTATAAAAATGGGTTACACGGTTTTGACCGTAACTAGAGATATGGTTATCCGATCAAGGTGTACTAGGTAGCGTCTCGAAACTAAGACAAAGGGTTACAACTTTCATGAAAACAACTCAACTCAGTTTTCAGTGGATCTATGTCGAATTTGCAGATTACAGAACTAGAACTCCAAATGCTAGTTTATACCTCTAGTGAAAATTTGGGCAGCATGCCCCTTGTGTTTACCTATTTTTCAGCCATTTATGGCTTCATTATTTTCCTCAAATTAGCCCTAAGGTCACACATAGGCAATGTTACCACAATAACCCTTCAACTAGACTCAAAATAATCCAATTACAACACAAGTCTTAACAAGGCAACCGGGAATCAAGTTTAAAGGCAAATACCTAAATGGCAGATTTGACGTCTCTTGGCGTTTTGGTCACAACTAAAGCTACGACTATCGGTTTGGGGTAAAATTTATACTATTTCGAAGCTAAGATAGAGAACTACAAGTCTCATGAAGACATCAACAACCAATTCATGCATTTTCAATATCGAAATGTGATATCTCAGAAGAAAACATAAACAGCTCGCAAAACAGAACATTTGGCAGTTAAGGGTATTTTGATCATTTCACATGTTATAGTGCTCTTATTGAGCTGAAATTTTATAAGAAACTATATAACATCATTTCCTACAACTTTCATGTTTTGAGCTAAGCTTGATTTGGCTTCTAACATGGACGAATGAAACTGATCAGAACAGAACAACTTGGTTTCCAATTTCTGGAATTTGTACCTTTACTCTAGAAATTCATATCTAACAAGTGCTCTATCATCAAACCCACCAATTACTAGCTCAATAACATCCATTACTAGATAAATAACCATAATTAAAACTGAAACTATAAACCCTAGCTAAACATTTCAACATATCATTCAACCCACGAAATTTTCTCCATAAAACTATCAAAACTGCAACTTTAAGTTTCTAGTTTACACATACAATGAAGTAGAAGGAAGTTTCTTACCAAAGTCACCTTAATCCCTATGCAAAGAAGCTGCCAAGACCTTCCTCTTCCCAAATCACTCTACCAAAACCCTTAAACTTTCTTAGAAATCAACTTTTGTGAAGGAATTTGTAAGATTATCGGTTGAAACTCAAGATTGAGACTTGAAATTAAGGTGCACGATGAAGATTTCTCTCCCTTTCCCTCTCTCAAGTTTCAGCCAGCAATATGAAGAAATGAAGAAGAAACAAAGCTCTAGAAAAGATAAGAAGGTTGAAATTAAATTGGTCAAACAACCGTTGGATGGTTGCCAAGTGTCGTCACAAGCTTAATCTCAATTTTTTTTTTCTTTTCCTCTCTTTTATTAGTCAATAATTTCGGCTAATTAGAGGAGATATTTAGGCATAATTTTTCTGAAATAAAAGTAAGGAGATTAAGGTAATAAAGTGGTGTTCAAGTGGTACACTCAATCGGTAACGAACGGTACACATCGGTTCAACCCGATTTTCCTTATTTCGCATGTACTAGGGTTTTAACTTATAATTTCCTAATTTATTGTTATTACTTCTAATCACACACATTTCTTATCTAAACCTCACTCTTAATCACCAAATTTAGTACACACACCTCATGTGACGCCCCCACTTCTCCCTAAGGCGAACCAAAGGGTATCTGCGAGACGCCTGCCCAACTCTCGCCATGACTCACTACAATTCTTAATTCAAAAGTTCGGAATACTTCAAATAACTTCAATACATAATAAAAGTACTCCAAAATATCTCACACTTACAATTAATCAACTCTCAAACTTAATACAACCCAAAAGAATATTTACTACAG
This sequence comes from Coffea arabica, assembly GCF_036785885.1. Lineage (NCBI taxonomy): Eukaryota > Viridiplantae > Streptophyta > Magnoliopsida > Gentianales > Rubiaceae > Coffea > Coffea arabica. Next base: position 6,999,184 of record NC_092319.1, on the reverse strand, counting down.
CCATCTGCTGTAATACAACTTAAAGTCTTCAAAAGAAAGCAATGTAGTACTATTCACGAGCACTCCTAGTCTCGAATCCTGTTAAAGAAATCCAAAACGTGGGATGAGCTACACAACCCAGTGAGGTTCCAAGACACTCTACCAGTTCTATTAAATCAAGTAATTGAGCGTACCGCATGTATGGTTCAGGGTTGCACGTTGACATATGAATATGAGATAATTATCATTCTACGAGTAATTTGAATATATCACAAGTATAGCACATTTGCATGAAACAGTTATCATTATACAAAATAAACACACATTTTAAGGATACGGTGTTCCAGTGGAACCATTTCGGTCATCTGCACCTTATGACCTCCGATCCCCACGGTACGGTCTGGCTATCGCCTTATCCCTCCAGTGGTAATACTCGAGTATACCGAAACGGTGGCTCAGGGTTCCAACCTACCCGATCGAGCCCAATCCTGACTCGAGTAGGTCAGTAACCAAGGGCAGGGCACAAGTTCAGCTTAGAGCTTACAACATGCACAAGTAATCAAATAACTTGGCTAACGGAAAAAAATTTATTCTTTTGGTAAGTCGAGTGAGATAAAGTACACACTCGCCTTAAAATGGTGGACAATTTCATATGAGCAATTACTAGCAACAATTACCACATAAACACATAAGCAATATTTGATAATTTCATGTGAACATGTAATTTACGGTAATCAAGTAATCAAGTAAGCAGGTAGTCAAATAAATTAGAAAATGGTAAGTAAACACGGTTAACGGTTAACGGTAAACGGTAAATGGTTAACGGTAGTAATTACGGTTAATTGGTAGACATATGTCATTTTAATAGGCCGCCTTTGGCCGTGTCCCACTATTACCATGTAAGAGTCGAGAAGATTCACTCCAATTGACTTGAGTTGCCATAGCATAATTAATCATTTAAACACAACACGTAAATATGCTCTTTAAGCATTTTTTTATCGAGTAATTCAAGTAGTCATGTAAATATGCTCTTCAACCATTTCATGTCGAGTAATCGAAATATATGCACTTCAAGTATTTCATGTTGAGTAATTCAAGTAGACCTTACTTAAATATGCATGAGTGTGGTAAATACTTAACATGTAGCACTTAACACTTAATGATCATGGGATAAGCATGTCATGGACTTTTCAAATTACGTACTCCTATATGGAACACCCACCTATTCCAAACAAGTGAATACGTGCTCGAACAAGTGTTTAGGCGTCTGCTTCGAGTTCCTCTTGAAGGTCCCCTTGAGCGCCTGAGCAAATAACGATTAACTATTATACACTATCACTTAGAATTCCCTACTTATCGAGAAGATTGTACTAGTGTTCACTCTAAGGAGAATTCATAAATTGAACCTTAGTCATTCATAATTGAGGCTCGGAAGTGGCGTTCAAAAACACAAAAGAAATCTGATTTTCGCATTTGAAATCAAGTGTAAAACGGTCTAGCAATATCGGAGGAAAATGGAGAGTTTGAAACCCTCAATTTCCTTTAAGTTCGGAAATTTCAGATTCGACAAGCAAATTTTGAAAAATCAGATCTCACTCTCTATGAGTCCAAAATTGGAAAACTTGGTACCGTTGGAAACTACATCCAAAGTACTAAAAGTTTCTAGAAGACACTTTTCCATGATTCCAAATGGATAACATTCAAAAGTTGGCTCAAAGTTACTGCTTTAGAATATCAAGATAGTTTCAAGGTTGGTTTTTGGGCAACTTTGGAAATTTGGTAAAATTCACACGTTGCAAACTAGCCTCCGAAATTTGTAACTCAATTAGAGTTACAATTAAAGTTTAAAACAAAACAAGCAGAGAAAGAATCAGAGTTTTGAGGACCAAGATATGGTAGCTCAAAATTAGTGAAAATGTGAAACTGTTAAGTAAATTCCAGGTTTAATTCACAACTTTAGGACTTTGATTGAACATCGAAATGGACTCGGAATGGCACCAAATTTGGCAGTATTATCCTACCATATAAAATATATTGCTCTACCAAATTTCATAGGAAAATTCATTCGAAAAGTTGGTTAACGAAATCATTAAAGTCCCAAGAAGTTCCTCGGCAAATCTGCCTTGGACTTCCGTTTTTCCGTTTGTAGAATGTTTGGCCAATAAAACACCTCAAACACAGTTTATTTCAGTAGATAATGTCTAAGATATATCCAAGGTACATTTGATAGGTGATTAACACCAAAAAGTTTGGATAACAAACCCCAAACTAAAATTAGTGAAGGATCAGTCCAAAATGAAGAATTTCATAACTGAGTTAGTTTCAAACTTTGGCCACAACTCACACAATTCAACTCAGAATTGAGCGTGGTTAGTGGCGTTAGAAAACACATTCATAAAGCTACAATTTCTCAGAAGAAATAATTTTTGAAATCTGTCCACAACTAGCCCCAATTTGAGCATCAAGTTGTAGTTCCTGTTCTGCCTTCCAGTGAACCCGAGAAACAGAACAGTCAAGTTCAAATGAGTGGTATGGTTTGCTCACGTGGAATCAGGATGCATATTTTATACCGTTGGAAAGCTGGGGATGTCTAGTTTCTAGTGCCACAAACAGCACTCGATTCTGACATCGGAGTAAAAAGATATAGCCAAAACAAAATGACTGCCTGGGTGAACTTTGGAATTCAACACATTTGACCAACCAAATCATGTTATTTTTTAATGAAACTTTTTACACACTCAATATAACATGTAAATAACATAGAAAAGCCATTAGAACCTCAAAATTTTGCACCAAAGTGCTCAAATAAAGCAGGGGTATAATTGTCTCTTTTTCCAATTGCATCTCATTTGAGTTTCTATCAACAACCCAACATTAATCCACTAGTTTAAGCACTAAATAAAGATTATTACCATCAAAACATCACAAATCAGTCCATATATCCAAGGTGGGAGTTCATAGAGTCCACACAACAATTTTTTTCAATATAAACAAGCTACCCACATGCATACATAAGCTTAGATGTGCAATAGAACTTCCATAATTCAAGATTATTGAGGTTGATTGTGACTTACTTCGCTAGATGAACAAGACAGAAATTTTCGACCCTTCCTTTGCCGAAGAAAACCGTGGAAAGCAGCCCCCTTTTGTAGCTTAATGTGGTCTCTAAGTGATTAACTAAGTGTAGTTAAAATTTGGAGTGAAATGGTGAAAGATTTGTTCAAGAAATGAAGAAGAAATGGATGAAGCAAGTTTGGTTCTTGGCTCTTGGTGTTGCACGGTTGATAAGAGCTGGAGAGAGGGAGTTTGGTCTGAAATGAGGCTTCCAAAGGAAGCTTTAATGTGTGACTACAATTCACTCGAAAGTCAACTCTCTCTTCCGCACGCACGCGTGCGTTTCGTGCTCGATTTCTCTCGTGTTTGTTTCACTAGTGCACTAAACCTCTAATGCACTTGTTTTCACGTTAATATTATTCACTCTTAATAGTCTAGAATAATTTCTCAAATCTCCAATTTTCCGCTCCGTCTCGGTATACGTGAACTTTCAATTTTTGTGCGGTACGGCGAAATCTCCAAGAATTCTTATAACGATAACTTCACTAACTAATACTTGAATACTTAAATATAAAAATATCTATTTTAAGACTAATGCACGTATCCCTAATTTTTTCCAAGCTCAGTGTATCCTCAAATCGGTTATCGTTCCAAACGCACGTGCACTATTTTCACTTAACGGCTTCCAAAATTTAATTTTTGAAACGAGACACTTTAAAAATATAACAAAGCTATAGATTCATGAAATTAGGTCTAAAGAGACTAGAAAATAATATTCGAAGAAAACGGGAGAGCAAATAATTAATTAAGCCATAAAAATAGATTTATAAGTGAGAAAAATTCGGGTCCTCACACCTCACCAAATGATCACACCACCAAAATGCACCAAAGACACACCAAAAACCCTAATATGCACAAAAACCCTAACTAATACCCTTTATTTAGAAAAATCATAACTTGAGTTATAAATATAAAAAATTCATACAACTTGGCCTGTTAAAACCTATATTTCAAATATTAATTATTTTTAGAAGACACTCAGCTCATAAATTGGTCCAAATTGAGCCATAAGCTATTACAACTTTCCTATGTTTACTTGTGCATGGCAGAATTTTCAGTCAAATTTGCCAATTTCTTAGAATTTATAGAGATTGAATTAAACTCTAAATTTTACATCGTAAGAAGCCCTATGAGTCCAATTTCAAATGCAACAAACGGAATTGAATTCCAACATTCCTATACGAAATTATAGCCAATTTCCCAAAGCTGCGCAGAGCCTCCTGCGAAAATTTTTAGATTTTCTAACAACTTGAGAATATGAAACTTTTCTTAACAAAATTCACTCTCTTGGCTCAAATTCAACCATTAAAGCAACCAAGAATCACAGGTAAGTGAGTTCACATAAGGATTATAAAGACAAGTAAATTTTCGGGGTCTCACACGTTTGCTTACAGGTCACCTAAAAACATAAGTCCTAACTATTTCCTGCTGAAATAAACAAAGTCCTATTTTTGAGTCTTCCTATAAAGATTACTATCATCGCTTACTCATATAACAAGATATAGAATCATATTTCTTAAAGTAGAAGTTCCGGGTCCTAACTTATTTTCCCATTATAAACTCATTTAAAAACTCATTGAAGAAGAAATTGTAACTTCTTAGTCTCACTAGTGCCTGATATCATCTTCTATCAAGACGTCTATCCTAATTCTGTCAAAATTCACACTTTATATAATTTGCACTAACAATTAAACACTGATCCTCCGTAGGAGTTCTAACCTCCAAGTCATAGGGTAAGCGATCACACTCTATTTATACCATTCACGAAACTAGGGTTACACAAGAATAGTTAACTCCAGGGTCAATTAAAACTCTAGTTAAATGATTCAATCTTGTAATTCAAAACTCGAGTAGAAGGATATATTTTCAATAGAAAACTAAGCATACCAAAATTTTTGGACTCAATTTGTCCAATACCATTTACTGGCATTCGATTTACAAAATTATCAATTTTAGTAATGACCTGGTTTCTTTTGCCCCAAATGACCAACCAAATTTTTGTCTAAATCAAGTCAATCATAACATGCGAGATATAAGCGAGGGCTTTAATATATATTGGATATGTATGTGGAAGAATGTGATTCAAAATTTCAAAATTAGAATTGAAGGTACAACTTTTCTTCATGGTTCGAAACTAAATTTTTTTAGTAAGAAACTTCAAATAATGTTTTTCCCACAATTATCAATACATATTTCAAATTTCTCAAATATGTTTAAGAAGATCAATCATGCAACTCAATGCGTAGATATTAAAGCACATGTATAAGAAAATAACATATACATGGAGGATGTTTCAAAAATTTCCTCAAAGTTTTGATTTAAGAGCAGCGTTTGAGTAAAACGTATATTTTAGAAAATGCTTTTAAGAAAGATAAGTAAACATGCAGGTTCATATATGCATAAACTTTGATCCAACACCTTTACCACCCTTCACATCCAAGAGCTAACTCTAATGGTACATAAAGTTCGATCATTTTTACTCTCCACTACTCACTTACAAAGTGCTCAAGAAGAATTCCTAACCTCTTACTCTCACTAGTGCCGTATATTATCCTCTCAACCCAACATTCAGCTGTTTCGGGATCAGATCCTCCATAAAATCTAGGCGGTGCGAATTTCAGGAATCGCTCTAAAGCTATATCCTCACCCCTCTCTTGGTTCCTAGGTTAGTTGACTGCCTCAAAGCCTTGACGCTCAATTAAATGCTCAAAAGCACCAATTATGCGACTAAGGGCTGTAGTCACTAGGTTACCCTCTTCGTTCCTAGGGTTTTGGTTTGGACCAGTCACTGATCCCTCATCTCTCTCGGAAGTGCGGGTTGCCGAAACCCACGCCCACGACTCCATCCACGTTCTCGCCGATCCATAATTTTAACATTTTCTAAAGGCATAATGTAAAATAAATACACATACGTAAAGTTTGAAAATGACACTTTAATCATGCAAAAAAAAAATAGACAAGGGAGACACCAAAAATAATTGCAATTATGCACAACTCACAGCATAGATTAGAAGTCATGAAGCAATAAAGTCAAGCACCTCATAAGTAACGTTTAGGTGTTTCAAAAGATAGGTAGCATAGTTAAGCAAAATACAATGGCCTTTGAACAAGTACCACCCCAACTATTCTAGAGAAAAACTACTAAAGTAGACTAAATCACTGGCTTAGTGATTGGCGGAGCCAGAAGTCTCTGCTACTTCAGTAGGATTATTTTCATCTTCAGCACTAGGAGTCTTTTCCTTATGTCCTTCATCAAATATCTTGCCATCCACCACTTGTTCAACCAAGGTAACACACTCAGCCATCATCCCCTCAGTCAGGTCTTTAATTTCATGTACTACTCTAGTAAGTTGGCGCTTAACCTCCTGAAGCTGCTCACGAAGAGCCTTAGCCTTTTTTCGCTGCTCAAGTACATCCGTCTCCAATTCATGAACTCTAGCAGTTTGGACATCCACAGTCACCCTCAGTCCTCGATTATCCTCTCGGACTACTCTAGTTTCCTTGGATAACCGCCTCCAATCATCGATTATCGCTAGCACCACTTCGTTAGGGTGCGAGTAAGTGCTCTAACAATTACATGAAAACCAAGTTTGATGAATTGGGGTCCACTGCCAAAGAGGGCCCCAAGGCCTCTCTCGATAACGAATCGCGGGAAGGTGCCTCAGAGGTGACTCATCTCCATCACTACCATTTCTTTCCATGACCTACAATTAACCCACAAAACTAAAGGTTAGGACCTTATAATCACAGGTGCTTTTAAAAAATTTAACTTAAGGTTTATCATGAATTTCTATAAGTAAAAGTTCACGATTAAGAATTCCTAACCCTAGTCTAGGTATTTCCAACCTAGCGCTTTGATTTTCATCCCTACAAGCGGTTACTTAAATTTCAAATCAATCCCACAATCCGACATCCAAAACTTTTAAACCTAGAATACACTACAAGGATCTGAAGCCTAAGCTTTGATACCAACTGTGACGACCCCACTTCTCCTTAGGGCGAACCCTGAGGTTTCGGCGGGCCGCTTGCCTAGCTCTCGCCAGGGCTCAATACGAGTCAAATTTAAACTTAAAAATAATCAACTATTGATAAAAGTCAACATAAAGAAAAGTCGCTTCCTTATATAATCATTTGAGTCTTACATCACAAAATTTTCAAAAGGTACATCAAATTTCTCCAAAAATACAACCACCATAAGTCGACTAATCAAATACATCCATAATTGTACCAAAATAAAGTTAAGACCGCTTCTCTAAAAATCTTTCCATTCCGAACCCCTATTAAGGAAAACAAACTAATGAGGTGAGCTAACACTCAGTGAGACCAAGAAAATCATGCAAGCACATAATAGAACAAGTAGAAGAAAGCATGAAAGAAAATCAAGACAATAGTAAAGTTAGAAGTTTCAAGTAATTAACATTTCAAATAGAAAAAATAAGCAGAAACAATTAAGGATACTGGAGCTCTCAAGAGCTAACTCCATGTAGCGTGGTCAAGGTCTTGATCCAAATATCCCACGTTGACTCTCCGTCAACCAAGCAAGTACCAAATCTATAGACTCTATTTTCACCAAATTTCTGTCCACCGTTACATCCCCTAACCTGGCCCAAACATCAAAAGTTTTGATATTATTCAAGTATATTGTGGCAATACTATGCGAGTATGCCAAGCAAGATCTCAAAAGATCAAACTTTATGATTTCTCATGGTTCACCAAGTTTCTCGACCAAGTCCATGCCGGTTTGATTAGCAAAGTTAGCCAATGAGTTTGGCGTCTCCCACGATTACAAGTATAAGTCGACGAGATAGTTCTCCAATCGACGTCGAGTCAAACACAAGTATAATTTCAAGTATGAGCAAATTAATTATCGAATCAAGTTAAAGAGACGAGTGCGATAAAGTACACACTCGTCTTGACAAATCCAATTCACATATTCAATAAGAAATATTTCAAGTATTATGCAACAAATCATGCACTTGACACTCACTAAGTTCAAAAGCAAGTGAGCAATAATTTCCTTTAAAGTTTCTCGTCGGAATTCCTTTCGAATCCCTCTTGAGTACCTGGAGAAATATTAACCAACCATCACTCACGAATACCCTGGGTCATCGAGCATGTAAAGAAGAATGTATCATATTCACTTTTGGGACAAAAATTGAGAAATAGGGTAGATGGTTTCATTCCTCAAAACTTCTAATCTCATGTCCGAACTTTAAAATATAAAGAGCGTTCACATTTTTAAACTAATGGAGTCAAAACTCGTCCAAAACTCCACTCATTTCATAGAAATTGTCAAAGCCAAAGGTTTCAAGTTTTGGATAGAAAACTAGAGAAATTCCCTAAGAATCACTCAAGTTAAAACGCTTCATTCTTAAAGTTCAAACTCATGGAAATCAAAGGCATAAGACTAGGGAGGGAAGTCTGTTTCTCAATTATAAAAATGAGACCTAATAATCAAGAAAGTGGAACAACTAAGAAAATGCATCAAGAGAGATTTATTTCCTCGGGAATCGAGTTTAAAAAATGAAGGTGTTAAAGTCACAAGAGAACTTGTATCATCCGTAAAATCAAGTTTGAAATGAACCATCAATCTCAAAGAAAGTGGGAAGTTCATAAAAGTTCATTTCCTGAGAAATCAGAAATTTTCAGCTTTACGCGACAAAGCTTGGAATATCAGATCTTGAGTTTGGCAAGTCCAAAAATGGAAAACTTTATACCATTGGAAACTAGATTCAAAGTATTAAAACTTTGCAAAAAACACTTTTCAAAAATTCCAACCAGAAAGTGTTCGAATGTCAGCTCAAAGTTACAGTTTCATGAAGATAGGACAGAACCAATCTTGGTTTTTCAGCAATGTTTGGAAGTTCGGCAAAATTCACAGGACGTGAATCAACCTCCGAAATTTATAACAAAACAAGAGTTCCAAATCAAGTTTCAAACACAACAAGCAGAACTAAATTTGAAGTTTTGAGCATCAAGATATAATAGTTTGAAAGTGGCTGATTTTCACAACCTGCTCAGAGGATTTCCAGTCACCAGGCCTCAACACAGTTTTGAAATTAGACCATATCTAACTCTATACAAGTCCAAATTAAGAATGGTTTATGGCGTTAGAAACTAGGTTCAAAATGCTACAATTCGGGTAAGTATTCAAGAACTTTTTATGCAATAACGTGCCTTTTATATCCGTTAGCATCGGGTCTAACCCACTAACGTGTTTTTTATATCCGCTAGCATCGGGTCCAACCCACTAACATAGCTTCCATCACCGTTAGCATCGAGTACATCTCACTAACATGTTTTTTCTATCACCGTTAGTATCGAGTTTATCTCACTAACGTGTGTTGTATTTTTTATCACCGTTAGCATCGAGTTTATCTCATTAACGTGTTTTTTCTTTCACCGTTAGCATCGAGTATATTTGACTAACGTGCGTTGTGTTTTTTTATCACCGTTAGCATCGAGTTTATCTCACTAGCGTGTTTTTTCAGTAAGTATTCAAGAATTTTTCATGCAATAACGTGTCTTTTATATCCGTTAGCATCGGGTCCAACCCACTAACATGTATTTTATATCCGTTAGCATCGGGTCCAACCCACTAACATAGCATCTATCACCGTTAGTATCTTTTATATCCGTTAGCATCGGGTCAAACCCACTAACATAGCTTCTATCACCGTTAGCATCGAGTATATCTCACTAAAGTGTTTTTTCTATCACCGTTAGCATCAAGTTTATCTCACTAATATATTTTTTTTTCATCGTTAGCATCGAGTATATCTCACTAACATGCGTTGTATTTTTCTATCACCGTTAGTATCAAGTTTATCTCACTAACGTATTTTTTCTTTCACCGTTAGCATCGAGTTTATGTGTTGAACTAACATTTCCTTGTTTTCTTGTCTTTAAGATTCCGATGTATTGCATTTGTAGGCTAATAATTGCATATCATTTTAGTCCACCATGGCATGCAAAGGGTTCCTTTAGGTCATATTTTCATTTTAAATTGCATATTTTATTGTTTTAATAAACTGGCATCATGCATCAACTTTAGAAGGGAATCCCACGCTAGGAATAAGCTACTACGTGTCTCGGATATGTAATCAAATGAGACTTGCACGTCTATATTTCTTGTACCATCCAAAGGGGTAGTGCGCGAGGTAAAGAAGAATCCGATATTTTCCATGGTAATAGATCAACTTTTGTACATTAGAATATGAGCATCTAATAATCATCTTTTGGCCATTTTGTTCGAATTAGTAAAAATTCCTTGCGTAAAGGACATTAAATTGAAAAAATTCACAAATAATTCCTCATTGTTGAGATGGTAAATATATCAAAGCCAAAATCTTGATTGTAGAAGGCTCATAGACTAATGCGTTGGCAACAAAAGTGTCAAATTAGGGTTTTTATCGATTAGGTGAGCCAGTCTATTTTTAGCAAATCATCAATTTCATCCAACCCGTTTGACCAATTAGGGTTTCAATATCAAATTTCAAATTGGGAAACCTAGTCGACTTTCAGAAAACCATCCATTTCATCCAGCCATTTGATCGGTCAGGGTTTCGATCCATGCTTCACTGAGAAAATTTGTTAACAAATTTCAATCTCTCCAATAGAAAGTTTTTCAAGGTCAAATCGGTGTGTTTTTATAAATTTTTGTATCAATCAAAGCAATCAATCCATTTGAAATTTACCCTTGTTCTATCAGGCTAGAAATCTCCCATCGTTCAATTGGCCAAAATTTTCAAATTACCTTCCAATCGAATGGTAATAAGTAGATCGGATCCATCAGGTATTGTAAAGTGCCTACCCTGAAGGATTGCATTTTCATGCTAGGCCAACCCTTGGCGTGAAAAGGGTCCCCTAATAGGGCATGCATCCGAATTACCTTAATATATATTAACTCATGTCTTTTTCTTTTTCTTTCTTTTCTTGGTTTGCCAACAGCCGGTCAAGAGATGATGCTAAATAGGGTTTTCTAAAATGTCAGATGTTTTTCAAATATAGTTACAAGAAGAAGCCCCATCGTCACACGATTTTGCAGTCGAGATTTGAGAGATTGTGTAAATATGAGCGCGCATCCGGAATCATCTGATAGATCCACCACGGCACCTCCAACAGACGCTGCAAATTTAGGAACTCAATTGAGCGAGATGTTAAACAAATTCAATGAATTGAGCGTGGAGATGATGGCTCAAAGGCGCATGATTGACCAATTGGTTGCTAGTAGTGGCGGTGTCCAACATGATCCCTTGCCTATTGGCTAACTTGAAATAGAACACCAGCCACCTCCTTTATCCCATACCCAGGTTGCTTTCATCGTCTTTTGCAAATATGTCCCAAGAGACTTTCACCTACCCTACTTCCATTTTTCCATATACTCAACCCTATAACATTCAAATTAACCCAGCTAGCATTCAAATGCCTCAAAATTACCCACCGAACATGCCAACTGACTCTTAAGTACCTTATCACACCACCGCTGAGCCATTCATGCTAGATACTACTATGCAAGGGAAGGTGAAAATTGGTGAATCCTCCGCCCCAATGGACAAAAACCTGTTGAAATGATTAGATAAATTTAATGAATTCATGAGGAAAAGCCAAGGAATGAGCAAGCCTGGAGGTTTAGACTATGATGAACTATGTCTTTTTCTAGATATGCAATTGCCTTTGGGTTTTAAAACAAATTTAGTAAATATGATGGAACTGGCAACCCCAAGACGCATCTTAGCTATTTGCAAACAAGTTGGGAAAGCCAGTAGGTGACGAAAATTTGCCTATACGTTTATTCCTAGAGAGTTTGGAGGGAGATGCTCTAGGCTGATATTCTAATTTGAACCCTGAAGAAATGAGAACATGGCTGGATTTGTCAACCGCTTTCGTGAGACAATACGAGTACAATTGTGAACTTACTCCCACAAGAACCATGCTTGAAGGCACTAAAAGGAAACCATCTGAAGATCATAAGACATATGTCAAGCGATGGCGAAAACTGGCAACTAAGGTGGAACCTCCGATGACCGAAGAGGAAATTGTCCATACCTTCATTAAAACTCACAACCCACCATATTTTGAGGAGATTTTTCGCATGACCGAGTGTTCATTTGCAGCAATTATCACTAAGTTGGAGAAGTATGACGAATATGTCAAAGTAGGGAAAATCGTCAATGTATCGGCTTTAAAATCACAGTTGGATGCCTTGCAAGGTCAGAACAATAACAGAAGGGAACCTCAACTCAAGAATAAAGAAGAGGAAACTGCTTTTGTATGGGACCAAGGACCGTCTTCAAGACCCAAGTTCTAACATTACACCACATATTCATTTCGCTACCCAAACCTAGGCCCTGTTTACTGTACTACTGTCAATTACCCTCGCCCTTGGCCAAACTATGCAAGCCCACCTACAATGCCCTTTCCAATATCTCAAACCAACCCTCAAATTCGACCTTGTCCACCTTATAATCCCAGACCTGCTCCACCAAACAAACAGACCTACAACCATACTCAAACCAATGAAATACAAAATCCCACCTGATCTCGAACTTTTACCAATATAGACAGGCCCATTGACCAACTGTACGAACAGCTCAAGGCCACCGGTAAAATTGATAACATACCTTCTCCAAACTACCTTGTCGAGGCTTCTCTATTGGGTACGACCCTCAAGCCGCTTGTGCCTACCATTCTAGAGCGCCCAGTCACTCGACCGGTAACTGTTGGGTACTAAAGCATAAGATCCAGGACATGATCGAAGCAGGAGATATAGTGTTAAGGAAAAACGAAGAACAAGGACTGGGCACAAGTACGAATCCTTTTCCTAAACACAAGGACACCATCGCGGCATTTATCCCCAATGAAGAAATTTGAAAATCTTGGAAGGGGCTGAATTAGTGAAATTCCTCCCTCTTGAAGGGAAGTTTCAATAAATTTGGGGAATTATTTTGGTTAAAACCAATGAAAATCGTTCATACTTGTGTCTTTTGTTTAACTATGTTTTTTGTAAATAGTTTTCAATCAAGTAACTTTTGAAGACACGTTTCGTTTAGCAAATAACATGATATTAAGTTTGGTTTTTTTTTCTTGAAATGCAATAAAATGTACAATTTTATATGTAATGTGACTTACACATTCTTTTCAGATGGTCCAGAATAAAGCCCCTTAACCCTTTGGATATTACCATTCCAGAATTTGATGGTTGTAATCTCGATACCACATGAATGTAAGAATAGCGTGGAGGTATCCGAACATATTTCAAAGAGATTCGAAGGAGGAACTCAAACCGAATGGGGATCAAGATGAAGGAGGCTGATGGAAAGCAATGTCAAGAACAATAATCTTTATTTGATGAGAAGCAACCAAATGCAGTCAAAAGGAGCGACCTGTGCTTACAATAAAAGGGTCAAATCGTGACTACTCGGAAAAGAGACAGTGTGACTATTCGATAAAGAGACAAAATGTTGAGACAATTGTTGTCGGTGCAAGATTGGAAAGGGTTTGTTGTCAAAAAAAAAGAAGAAAAGAGAAAAATAGAAAGAAAAATGAAGAGTATTGTCCGGCCGATCACTTATGTTTCACATATATGGATGAGCAGGAATTTTCCTCAGTCAATTAATTAGATACATGCAAGAAATTGCACATTAATGAAAGTTTCCTTTTAGAGTTAATGTAAAGAACGGAATAAAAGTCAGACCCTCTTCTTTTCCGATCAAACACTTTATCCCTAGTTACCCCTTTTAAACGTTTAGAATGTTCATTTCGTTTGGCAACTCCTGAGAATCGCAAACCCCATATTGAAACAAATTTGAATTTTAACAGAAGAAAGCTAGAAAAGAAAGGAAAAACTTCAAAAGATGATGGGAAAGCAGAAGGCCAAAAGAAAGGGAATGAAAGAAAAGAAAACCTTGGTTAAGCATAAATTGGGGCAAATTTTGAAAAGTTCAAAGGAATGGTAGAAGGCTGAAAGAAAGGAAATGAAAGAAAAGAGGACCTCGATTAAGCATAAATTAGGACATATTTTGAAAATTTCAAAGGAATGGCCGAAGGCTGAAAGAAAGGAAATGAAAGAAAAGAGAACCTCAGTTAAGAATAAACTAGGGCAAGTTTTGATTTAACCCTAAAATAGAGTTGATGCAACAATGCGATTTCAGATCATTTAAACCACTTTTGAAATCCGCTTTCAAGTCTTAACTTTTCTAAACACCCCACCTGACCCCATTACAAAAGTCGAAAGTCCTGACTTGTGTTCTTTGCAATATCTCTGTCAAGAAATTTTCTAATTAATTGGCAAATGATGTTCATATACGGATGCCAGAAAATTTTTTAGATATATTTCTGAATTGATTAGCTGTTAGGTTGACACTGCTCATCATGTGAAAACCCGCAAGGACGCCTTTAAAAGAGAAAAGGAGAAAGAAAAAAAGAAAAAAAAAGAAGGAAAATAGGGGAAAAAGAGAAAGAAAATGAAAAAAACAAAAGGATGAAGGGTAATCTTGGTGAAAACCCGAAATGACGCTAAGGTAGGGTTGCACATAGAAAGCAAAGGTGACTCAATTCATTGGGATTCCTTTTCACATTGTGGTTTTTCTGCTGGTATGGAATTTCAGATGGACGATAACCAAAGGATCAAACGGGGCATTTTGTTAGAGGCCAGAGTATTTTGGTCATCAACATAGATTGCTGGATTTGTGATTCATTTCTTTAAAGTCATTTTTTCTTTCAATGCAAGTCGATGGTTGTGAGAACTCTCACTTTAAAATACAATTCTCCTAAACTACATACCTTACCCTAAGATTTAAATCACTTATAACATGTCCTTGTATTGCATTCTACATGCATTATAACATTCTCTTATATTGCACTTTATTACTTTTATTTGAATTGTAACATTTTCTTGAGTTGGTTTTATTTTATTTCACCACACACACTTGGACCAAATATTCTTTTATTTGTGGTTGGGACTTTATATGATAGTTTAGAGGTGTTAAATAGATATTGGAACATTTGGAGGGTAGAAACATCATTAGTCAAAGATTAAGGGAAGAAAGGGCCAGAATTGGGTCAAGTGGCAAAACCCTAACCACACATCTTGTTTGACCAAAGGATTAGAGGAATTTTAAACCAACTTTGTCCACCATTGGACCTTCCAAAGGAAGGAAGAAAACTCCATCTTTTTGCTTTTAAACTCTAGCTTGATCTTGAGCAAAAATCAAAAGTGAAGGACTTGAGTTAGTTGAGTAAACAACCTCCAACCCTAGTGTGTGTTTCAAGCAAGGAGCTTTGGTTTTGGTGGTTCAAGCTTCATATAAGAGAGGTACATGAACCTTAAATCCTAGATTTCTTGTGATATATGATGTGTTTTAAATTTTGATGACAAGCTAATAGTTGTTTGGATGGTATTTGTGGTGAATCTTCCTGAACTAAACAAGGGGTAGCAGGCTTGGTTGCTTTGCCTACCATGTGTTTGATGAAATGTTTGAGCTTTGTTCATGATTTTTCTTGAAGTAATAACATATTTTAGACCCTTTTTGAGTTAAAGATAACACTTGACATGTTGTTTAAGTGAAAAACAATGATAGGATGAATGTTGGTGTTATATGAAGAACTAGTGGACTGTTTTGCTTCTCATGGCTGACCGGTTTTGAAGTGGGAGGTTTATCCTTGATTTTGTGTTTCATTTGCATCTTATTTAAGCCTAAGAAGCTTGGTTACACATTGGTTCATGGTTTGGTGTGAGTTGAATGAAAAATAAGCAAGAAAAGTGGTTGTTTTAAGCAAGTAGTGGGCTGTTTTGATTCCTTTGGTTGACTAGTCTGTTTTGGCTCTTTAAATCAATTATGTGTGTTGCATTTTAAGCTCCCATGATACTAGTTAACTTACTCCCTTGTTTATGAACCCTAGAAGATTAAATTGGGTGAGTTTGAACCAAAACAAATGAAGTTAGCAATAAGAATTAGTGTAATTTTGTTAAGGCATTGAAGCTGATCAGAACTGAAAAATCGGCCATCTTGTCTGAGATACTGGTATTGATTGGAAATGAACTAGAGTGTGTATTTGGTACCATTGGAAAGCGCTTTGAGTCTAGTTTCCAACTCTGCTGACGACACCTGATTCCGACCTTCCTATAGTGAGATATAGCCATTTTCCCAAGACTGCGCAGGCGCGACTGTTTTACCTGCGAAAAACACTTAGAGCTTGAATGAAACTTTTCTTTTGCCCAACTTTCTTGCACTTGTCAAACTTGTTTTCTCATGACTTTTTACTGTATTTTGGGCCTAACTTTCATGGTGAATTGAATAGATTTAACCACTCATTTAGTCACCTAATAAGCTCACATTTGGATTGGAATTGAACCTAGATCATTAACAACTTTTACTCGTTGCCCTAGGATTGGGAAACGGAGGTGCGGTTAACCACGGAACTTGATGATTAAGCTCTGCATATCTTAATAGGTGAGTGTTCCAAGTACATGAAAATATTTACATGGAATGTCTCCTTGCTTGAATAGCATGTTTATTTGATTAAAGTAATTGCTCTTGAATTTATAATCCTTGGGACGATGATGTACTTTATTATACTCGATCCTTTGTAGTTCACTTCGTGACATTCATATGAAATGAAATGCTTTGTTTGCACTTGACTTGTTGGTCACTCGAGTGGTTATCCCACCGACTTATGTGTTACATGCTCATTATTGCTAGACAATGCTAGGTACTTGATTTCTTGTCTCATAGACAAGTGTGTACTTTATTGCATTTGACCTTGCTCGACTAAACTTGTGATATTTTGTTAAAATATGTACTGGCCATTTTGTTATAACTGATATGCAACCGAATTTGCTAAAGAGATTTCTAATTCTCTCCAGTTCTTCTTATTTGATCAAGTTTTCGTAACCATCCGATTTTCAACTGTTTGGACTTGAAATACTTGAAATGCTTGAAACATGATATGCTGAATTTAATTGCGACTTGAACCTATTTAGGCGAGTATGCTCTTATGTACCCTCAATTGACCCGACTTGACTAAGTACTTGCTATCCCCCTCACGTATGAACAAGTAACCTAATCTGTATGTGACCTGTACATATTTACTTGAAATACTTGGAATACTTGAGAATGTGAATTGCTGGACATTTCTTGTGACTTAATTCTGGCTAAGCAAGTTGTCCTTATCGCGCTCGGCCTCCCCTTCTTGAATGATCTTATACCCGCTTGTGCTTGCACTTGAATGATTTGTACTTGTGTTTGTGCTTGTGCTTGACTTGTAAGTATTGATCGGTAGCATGTACCATACTCAATTCGAGTGGGAGGTACCTCTCATCCTATCTCAGTACTTTTATCCTGATTAAGTCGATTGGAGAGTTATTTCGTCGACACTAGTGCTCCGAGTGGGAGGTTCCTCTCATCCCATCTCAGTACTTTTATCCTGTTTTGTCGAGTGAAATATTATGTTCTCGACTAATTGGTATGCTCGAATATTACCACCACTGTTTATTTCTGAATACAGAGCAGTGTTAAGTGATAACTAACATCTCCAAACTTTACTGTGTGAGCGTTGGACAACGGCCAACGACTCCAATCTTGATTACTGAATACTTGGGGGCTATAAGCCATACCCTGAATTATTGTATATCTGGGACTATAAGTCCAACCTAGGATTAGTTGGTCGAATCGAGCCGGCAAGGGGTTGGTCGAGGAGATCGACGAATCTTGGGTACTTTTTGGATGTTCGGGCCCGGTAAGGGGTTATTGGTGGACGGAAACTGGTGTAAAGTGGGGATCTACGGACGTTATACTTTCGTGGTTGACAGAGAGTCAACGGATCTTGATCAAACTACCGTGGAACTTGCTCCTGAGAGTAACCTATATCCTTTGACATGAATGTGTTTCTTACTATACCCTTTTGCATGTTTTATCTGACTACTTGCTTAATTATATACTGGATTATGATCTCATTGAAGTTGACTTGTTTCTCAATGTCTGAATATGCTATCTTGTCTCGTATTTTACCTATTTAATTATTTGGAATCTCACTAGGTTTTTAACTCATTCCACACCATTTGTTTTCCTTACAGGAATGAGAACATGAGAGGTTGAATTGAGGAAAGTCTCGATCTTTTTAAGATTGTTAGTTGCTCGAGCATGCACGTTATAGATATCCAGCCAGCTTGTTTGGTTCGGTTTTTTGTAAGTTTGATTCTTTGATTGTATTTATAGGTCGTGTGAATATTAGGGGACCATGAGTGTATATGTTAAGGTTGTAATAACTATTGTTTTTTTTTTGAGGGTTTTATTTGTAAGTTTTCATGATTTGTGACTAAGTCCTAACGAGAGTTGAGCAGGTAATCCGCCAAAGTCTTGGGGACGCCCTAGGGGGAGGTGGGGCTGTCACAATGGTTATTTTTTGCAATACTTTGGTTTTTGATATTTTTGTATAAAAATTCTTTGGGTGCTGCATAGTTTCATTTGTCTCATTGAATTTTATCAAATGACAATTTCCTCAATTTATTGAAAGGTGCATATGTATAACTTTTCACGTTAAATTAG
This sequence comes from Coffea arabica, assembly GCF_036785885.1. NCBI lineage: Eukaryota > Viridiplantae > Streptophyta > Magnoliopsida > Gentianales > Rubiaceae > Coffea > Coffea arabica. The sequence continues at coordinate 6,980,543 of NC_092319.1, read as the reverse complement.
CATTGGAAACTAAGGCAACCGAGATGCAATTTACGGTGCAAGGTCGGGTTTTGTAGCATCGAGGGAAAAACGTCAAAATACTCCTGTTTATACGTTTCTTGAAAGCCAGACGGATCGAATGGTGGTGGCATTATTTTGATTGTTTAACACAGCAAAACTGGGAAAAATTATTTTTGTAATAAAGTCATGGAATATCGCCCAACAATTAAACATTCAAGGTTCAAATACAAGAGGAAGTGCGAATCAAGGCCTTAAAGAGGAGCAACAATGCCACAATGCAAAGAAAATGATTGGTTGTATAAAAATTGATTCAAACTGGGGCAATTTTTGAAAAGATTTTTTAGGTAAGTATTCAAGAATTTTTTCATGCAATAACATGTCTTTCATATCCGTTAGTATCGGATCCAACCCACTAACGTGTCTTTTATATCCTTTAGCATCGGATCCAACCCACTAACATAGCTTCTATCACCGTTAGTATTGAGTATATCTCACTAACATATTTTTTCTATCACCGTTAGTATCAAGTTTATTTCACTAATGTGTTTTTTCTTTCACCGTTAGTATCGAATATATCTCACTAACGTGTGTTGCGTTTTTCTATCACCGTTACCATTGAATTTATCTCACTACTTTTTTTTTCACCGTTAGCATCGAGTATATCTCACTAACGTGTGTTGTGTTTTTCTATCACCTTTAGCATCGATTTTATTTTACTAACGTGTTTTTTCTTTCACCGTTAGCATCAATTTTATTTCACTAACGTGTTTTTTTTTTCACCGTTAGCATCGAGTATATCTCACTAACATGTTTTTTTTCTTTCACCGTTAGCATCGAGTTTATCTCACTAACGTTTTTTTTTATCATCGTTAGCATTGAATTTATCTCACTAACGTATTTTTTTTATCACTGTTAGCATCGGGTTCATCCACTAACGTGTCTTCCTACTTCCATTGGGTTTGAGTTTTATCCCACCAACCTCGGCAGGCTTGAATTGTATCCCACTGACCGTTTTTATCTCGGTTGGATTTGAATTTTATCCCACCAACCTCGGCAAACTTGGGTTGTATCCCACTGACCGTTTTTTACCTCGATTGAGCTTGAGTTTTATCCCACCAATCTCAGTAGGCTTGGATTGTATCCCACTGACCTTTATATGTTTGTTTATTTCAGTTCGCAGCAAAATAAATATAGGTAAGTATTTGGTGTCTACGTCCTTGTCTCGAGTTTCTTCGAAACTCAGACAAAGAGGGGCAAGCTGTAAGCATCAAAATTTCATTTATTTAATTCAACTTTAGCTTTATTCTTTTTTATTATTCTTGTTTTATTTTATTTTATTTTATTAAATGATAGTTAGTATTTATTTTTTCTTATTTTTGTAAATTAGATTCATAATTTTTAAGATATTTGTAGACACCAAATTTTTAGGGTATTTTTGTTTACTATTATTTTTATTAGTTTTATTTACTTTTAGTCTTTTATTTTTATTTTTTAAGTCATTTTAACATAGCATTTATCGGGAAAGAAAATCATTCACAAAAATATGTTTTAGTTATTTTAGCTTTAGGTTCATTGTTATTTAATTAAAAAAAAGGGAAAAAAGGGAAAATCATCAATCAAACCCAAAAAGTTGTTTAGGCATTTTATTTTATCTTTTATTCCTGGGTTTCCTCATTTTATTTGATTTTACTTAAAATGTTATTTTTGGCCATTTCTTCTATTTTACTCATTTCCGTTGTTTTTTTTATATGTCTAATTCATCACTCAAAAATCTCATTCATAAAATCTAATGACTCCAAAATTTTGGTAAAAAACCCAACTATCATCCTAGCCTTAGGTGTGAGGGTTTGAGAGTTTAGTTTCCCATATAAAAGGGATAAGAGGAAGCCGCAAAAAAAAGGGGAGGAGAGGTCAGAGGTAGAATCCAAGTTGACGGCTGGTGGAGTGAGGAAAAAGGAGAGAGCTTGGGCTGAGGTAAAGAAACTAAGCAAGAGGGGAGCGGCTAGGTCTAGAAAAACAGAGCAAGAGTGAGGGATAGAGAAAGCTTACGGTAAAAAGAAAGAGAAAACTGGAAAGGCAGCAAGGGGAAGAAAAGAAAAGGGGCGGCGGCTGAACAAGAAGAAACTTTTGTTTCTGCCTTCATACGGTGCTCTGGAAATCTCTTCACCAGAAATTTGTATCTTTGAAGTCGACAACTAGACGCAATCTCTTCGATTCTTCTTTGTTCACTGGACTCCATAAGATGCTAAAGGTAATCCCTTTTGCCTCATATCTTCAAGCAAGCCCAGCAGATTGTATATTTCTTCTTTTTTTCATCAGACTTGCATGATCCTTAATCTGTTCTTTATTGTTCTTATTTGTCCGGATTCTCCTTGAGTGTATCTGCTAAAGATAAACCGTTATGTTTGGGTTATGTTAGAACTGATGATTTGAGGGTTTGGGGCTAATGAAATAATGGTTTTGTCCGAGTTTTTGTATGAAAAACATATGTATGAGATGAACTGCAAGTTCACAGTAGAAAAGTTGCAGAAGAAAAATTTCGTCTAGGCTGTGCTTTCGTGAATGAATGATTATGATTGTGGTTGAAGATAACTGTGATCATACTTTGTGATGTTTCTGTGCTATGGATAGGTTGGGGTCAGTTTTTTTTTTGGTTCATTTGACAAGTATCCGAAACTGTGAATATAATTTAGCAACCATGAACAGATAGTATTCTTTTCCCACATATGTAATCTGATGAATTAAAGGCTGCATCTTTGATCTTTGTTTGTGTGTGTGTGATTCGAGTCCGAGAATTCCTAGCAGTGCAAACTCCAAGATTCGAGCTTGATTGTTGTTTTGATTTGAGAGTTTTGTGTTTTGCTTGATTTTGACATGAAAACTCAGAACTTGAAACCAATGAACGAACCTGAGTTCTTGTGAGTCCCTGAACTCAGATTTTTCCTTCTTAGCTGTTTGACATCACGTCTTGATGATGAGTTCGGGAAATTGATAAGTGCTTGAGATTGGATTTATCGTTAAAATTTCTGCATAAGATTCCAAGTTTGTTTCGGATGAACCCAGAAAATTAAAGCTTCTGTTGCATAAAGCCTTCGATACTTGCACCTCCACATTTCGGTCCTCTTTGTTTTCTTTGTTTGCATTTTACTGGTGATATTTTAAGTTTGTCCCATGTGCCTCAAGGTGCTAAAGTGAGCTCCATGTTAGATGGAATCATTTCTTGTCAATTTTGCTGCACTATGGTTTCATAGCTTATGAATCCGCAGCTTAAAAAGCCTTATAAAGCTGTTACACAGCAACTCATAAGCACCATACTCATTTGCATTTGTTAGCATTGAAGCTTATCATTTGGTTTGTGATTTGCTACATCATATTAGCTTCCTTTTCTCCAAATGTACAAAGAACATGTTGCTGTTTTGTTTTCATTCGGCTCACCTGCTGTTTCTTTTATGCTGGTTCAATAAGCTGCTAAGAGGATTGCGTTCCTGTGATTGCATTTTGTTACTTGTTTGAATGTTAAAATTCTGTGTGTTGTTACTTAGATTAAGGCTTTGATATTTGGTTGAGATTAGTTGTGTTGGGATGGAAAGGAGATTGCATTCGAATAACCCAGAAAGAAAGCTTCTCGAATTGCAGAAGAAGAGAAATCCTTCATAGCATGCATGGATGTTTTCAGAAAAATTGCATTTTAACCTCCTAAGTTTCCCCTTATCCTATTATGACCCATAAAATTGGAAAATTTAATTGATTTTGCCCTTTAAAAATGTTAATTTTCTTTGAAGTGATTTAATGTGATTTTTGGATAGGTTTTCAGTGAATTCTAGGATGATTTTGAAGGTTTAATATTTCTTTGGTAGATTTATAGTCTTGATTTGGATTTTAGTAGAATTTTGGGTAATTTTGTGGTTTAACTATAATAAATCGGTTTTCCATTCTTTTGTGAAGTTGAGTATTTGATTTGGACAGATTCCATCTTAAGTCACTGATTTTAGTACCTCATTCTAGAACTTTTTGATTATTGGGTTTTGTTTGCTTTAATTTCTTGAGCATAGATGATTTATTTTATGTAAATACCTTAAGTGATTCCATTTTGTGACTAATTTTTGTTTAATTTTCATTCCGTGCTTAATTCTCATTTTTTTACGTAACTAATCGTTAATTAAAGTGATTCCTTGACTCCTTTTTGTTTTTGGAGGATAAATAAGTGAATTCACTTCATTAGGGTATCAAATCAAGGGAGGTACACTCTATCCTTTGTTTTTGTTTTTGTTTTATTTGACTCTATGTGCCTTATGTGTCTTATGTGTGTAATTGTATGATTTTGAATGTTTTATCTTCATTTATTTATTTATTTCTTGGGTTATTGCATTTATTTTAATTTTTGTGGGATTATTCTAATGTAATTATTTGAAAGGCAATGAAATGCCACAATTGTAATAATTAGGTATTTATTTTAATTATTTATTGTCATTTCCCCCTCTTAGGTTGTAGTAGGGCTCCCCAAATGTAATAGTTAGGGCTTTATTTGCTTTATTTGCCTTGTGTGTTTTTTGCATGCCTATGTGTTACATGTTATCTGCTTTTTTAGGGTATTGCATCTGGATATCATGCCTATGTGCTATGTGCTTTATGTGATTTACGTGTTTATTTGCTTTATTATGCTTTATCTGATTTATTAGACTATAGCAAATGCATGTCGTCACCACACTAGTCCAACGCTAGTTGTGACCCTTCATTCCGATTTTTCACTAGTCCAACGCTAGTGAGAACTCATAGATATGGGTTAGTCAAATGCTAGACCCTTAGGGACCTTCCTCGCTAGATCATGTTTGTATGATTACATTACATGTCATGCATATTTTTCCATTTTTAGGATTCTTATCATTTTCACATAATATTTTCCCTAATAAAAATATCCCTTACCCCCATGTATATATAACATATAGATTTACATCTCATTTAGGAAATTAGGGGTAGATTAGTCCATCTTGCTTGATTAGATTAGGGATAACTCCTTGGATATGGGATATGGACGAGTTTGGCTTATCTAGCCTTAGCACGCTCGTATTCCTTCTATTAAAACGAAAATTGAGTCACGAGCATTAGTTTCCCCGCACCCATTATGATGCATTCCTTTAGGTCATACACATTTGTATATTATTATTTTCTTTATTTTTTCTTTCTTTCGAGTCTCATGACTTGCATTATTCGTGACTTCTTCGAAAAGTCTTTATTGGGCATCACAATCAATGTGATTGGCACCATTCGAGTTTTGAAGAGAAATTTCGACCCTCCGATACCCTCTTAGGTCTACGGTTTGCATTCATATAGTACATCTAAATGTGATAAATCTTTAGGTTAAAATAAGAAAATCTTTGACTAAATCGCGCAACTAGCCTTGGCTAGGTTGAAAGGGTGTCTTGGATTCTTATCCTTGCCTTCCCTTCCTTCAAATGTGATTCCCGAATCTTTTTCTCCGATTTTCGTAGATTTGGAGTCGTTTAAAAAGGGTTTTCTATTTTTTCTTTAAAAATTCATTTTTAGATGACTTGGTACACTTCAACTCAATACCAAGTGGCGACTCCATTTTTCATTCAAAAAACCCTTTTTAAACTATATTTTGGGTCAAATCGTCGCATTTTCAAGTCCCATTTAGACCCATATTTTTTATTTTTTTTTAAATCAAAAATTCATTTTTTAATCAAAAATTGAATCAAAAGCCATTTTTTCAAACATGTCTTTTATTTTTCTTTATTTAAAAATAGGGCGCGACAGCTGGCGACTCCACTGGGGACTTAGAGAGTCCGAGCAAATTTGATTTAGTCAATCTTTTTCTTCTTTTAACCTTTTCATATATCGCATTTGGATGTTTAAGGTTGCATTTTTTCTTTTTTTTTAGGATTTTGCATTTCGCGCATATAAACTCACTCTCTCACACATTTGCGTATGATTGATTTGTTGGATGAATGGTTTATTTATGTGATCCCGCGCTTTGCATTGCATTTGGGTGGGGGAATATTACCCAAGAGCCTCGCGTTGGGTCTCAAATCCCTCCCCTCCAAACAAAGCACTTCATACGCTCATGCATAGTTTTAGTCACCCTATTTTTCTTTTATTATCGTGGGCGCCATCCCACATCTCCCTGTAGGATTAGTATCGATTGCCTCATGTATGCGGATGGTATGCACTGCGCCCATAGCGATGCCTAAGGGATCACTCGAGCCACCAACCGAAGGCCCTGGGAGTGATGACCCTTCGCCTTTAGATCTGAAGGCTTGGGAGCCGAAGCCTTATCGAGTCTAGTTGCATTAGTGAGCCAAATCTCATGCATCCATATTAGAAATACCTTAGGGTAAAGTCCGTCTTGCCCTATTAGGAACACTATTCACGAGGGGAGGGATCCAACCCCTCTTTTCCTTTTATTGCTTTATCTCTGTGTATTATTTTGCTACAATGTGTTATGTGTATTTATCTGATTGAACTAACCTTTTTTGGTTTTGTCTCCATTGCATTCACAAGCCCTAAACAATTAGAGTCCTGGCATGGTACTATCTAGGAGTCTACCTTATTTGATGCGACATGTGACGACCCCACCAGAGGGTTCGGCGAACCAGAGGGTTCGGCGGACCGCCTGCCCAACTCTCGCCGGGACTCAGTCGTTCACTATAATTCTCAAATGAATTATAATATAAATCTCAAATATACATCACATGGTCCACAAACATACATCCAAGTCTCCAATAATTAAATGTCATAAGCGAAATGGAAACGATTCTCAACTATACATAAAAATGATTCCAACATCCAAATTGTACAAGATATAGGCCATCCAAACACGTGCACAAGTATTACAAGCCTTCCTTCGCCACGAGCCCTGTGGAGGGGAATAAAATATTTTTGGGGTGACCTAGAAGTTCAGCGAGTAACCAGAAAAATCAGTAATCAAATATATTTCACCATATTGCATTTCGATCCTTTCGATGATGTCATGATTCAAAGAACAAATGTCCGTTTATTGCTCTCGTGAGCCAGTGAAATCATAGTACTTGAACACCCAACGCTCAAATCGATCATTTAACATTAACATTAACATTAAGAGGGAGCCCCTTTTTGAGCTCCGGAGCCATTTGCTCCAAGTAAACAGAGGTGGAGACATTGATGTCCAGCACAAGACTCCCCAAGAACTCATTGAAACCAAAATCATATCATGAATTCACATGCAAGCACGCATGAGATGCAATCAAGTAAATAATGCAAGAAACATTTCATAAGAAGCTTTAACAATAGTTTGGGGTCACTCACCTCCATGGCTCAGAAATCATCCATCATATAACATTGCCTTGCTCAAATCCAAGTCTTAGATCACAAACTCAATGCAAACAAGTCCCTTCAAAGTTCGGACAGTATTTCCCCTGAATTTGCTAACTTTTCCAGCCATCATGGCTTCATTATTTCCTCAGCCAGTCCCAAAGGTACACACACAACAACAAGTTCATCCAATAGTCATTCAGCAAGCTCTAAGTAGTACTAGTACCAGTCAAGCTAGGGAAAAGTCCGGAAATGAAAGTTAAGCTCAAAACTAGAAAAATAGCTTTTGACATCCTTTTGCGGTAATGGCACCAAAGGCACTACGATTGTTGGATGAAGGTTCAAGATACACCGTTTCGAAACTAAGATATAGGGCTACAATATCACAGAAGATCACTCAACCCAGTTTTGAGTGCAAACAGGTCAAAAATGCAAGATACCACATCAAAAACGTAAAATAGATTCACCGAAACGCATTCTAGCGGAAACATCATAACTCAGGCTCTACAAGTCCAAATCCAGAAATTCCAAAACCAGCTGAAAGCTAAGAAACACGGCTTAAATTCATCAGAAGACCTCAACAACCAATTCAGAAGCATTCCTGACCAAAACAACCAATTACAGAAGCAATTCCCAAATTCGGGTAAAACCAGGACAGCAAGGGTAATTTTGACTTTTCTCAAGTTACGCTACTCCGATTGACCTGAAATTTTGTAGCCACCTCTAAAATGTCAT